>NW_028230439.1:19118543-19418543 GCF_043228905.1 Azolla caroliniana | reverse complement strand
AGAATGTAGCTATAAATTTATGCATGCAACAGGGGAGGTTAGTACTCAGTGGTTACAACTCCATGTTGCGGTTGTGAAGAGGTAGTACCAATTTGGCAACACAAACTCGGTGGTTGTAGTTTAGGGGTTAGATATCCACATTGTGGCCGTGGAGACCTGGGCTCAAATCCCATCAACCACACCAGAACTGAGTATATCAACGTATAAAGATGCTTCAAATCCCAATGGATTTCAAATAGGAAGTTGGTTGAAAATACCGAGGAGCGTAACAATTTAATTTGAGCAAATAGATAGGACCAACCATCCCCAACAAAGGTTCCTATCAAATCTTTATTCCAACCAAGATTGTTTAGGGTTTAAAAGAATTTTGTGGTTTTACTTTACTGGTTAGATGTCCACGTTATGGTCATTGAGACCTAAGCTCGACAAACAATGAGCTTGACATTAGACAATGTTATCGGAGGGGCTTCACGCATATTATGTATCTAATGTGTACATGAATTATTTTTTGCAAATGCAAATAACCATAATAATTAATTTGAGCAAAAAAATCGACTTAGTGGTAAAATTTCGAGGTCGTCGCAATCGACACTTGCGCGTACATCCCATTAACAACCACGAAATTTAGTGTACATTCACGTGTGAAAACTGTTAGATTTTGAATTCGGCAGGGTATGAAGTTGGCATATCATTGGTTTTCATTTTACACATTGCACAATATTGTCACGGGTGCAATGTTCGATCCTATTTCATATAGAATGTGCACATGAATTTGTCCATGGCTTTATCGAGACTTGCCTCATATGTCATATAGATTGTGTACATCAATTTATTCACGCCACATAGGAAGTCAAGTCGTAGTGATTAGAATTCCACAGTTATGGACGCCTTTATGGAAACTTCCCTAATCTGTTATATAGAATATAGCCCTGAATTTATGCATGCAACATGGAAAGTCATACTTAGTGGTTACAACTCCATGTTGTGGTTGTGAGTTAGTTGCAATTTGGCAACACTAAATCGGTGGTTGTAGTTTTGTGGTTAGAATTCCACATTGTCAACGTGGAGACCTGGGCTCGAATTCCAACAGCCACAACAAAACTGCATCTATATCCACTTGTAAAGATGCTTCGAATCCCAATGGATTTGAGATAGGAAGTTGGTTGCAAATACTGAGCATAACAATTAAATTTGAGCCAAAAATTACGACCACCGAACCCCAACAAATGTTCCTCCCAACCAAGATTCTTTTCCATGTAAGACCATTTGTGGTTGTACTTTACTTCTTAGAAGTCCACATTATGGTCATGGAGACCTAAGCTTGACAAACAATGAGCTTGACTTTATACAATGTTAGCGGAGGGCCTTAACGCATATTACGTATCGAATGTGTACATGGATTATTGTTTGCAAATGTAAATAACTATAATAATTAATTTGAGCAAAAAAATCGACTTAATGGTTAAAATGTGAGGTCATCGCAGTCGAGACTTGCTGGTCAATTCAGTGTACATTCACGTGTGCAAACTGTTAGATTTTGAATTCAGCAAGGTAGTAAGTTGGCATATCATTGGTTTTCATTTTCCACATTGCACAATATTGTCACGAGTGCAATGTTGGCTCCTATTTCATATAGAATGTGCACATGAATTTGCCTCATATGTCATATAGATTACGTACATCAATTTATTCACGCCACATAAGAATTCAAGTCTAGGTGATTAGAATTCCACATTAATGGACGCCTTTATGGAAACATGCCTAATGTGTTATATAGAATGTAGCCAAGAATTTATGCATGCAACATGGAAAGTCAATACTTAGTGGTTACAACTCCATGCGGTTGCGAAGAGTTAGTTCCAATTTGGCAACACAAACTCGGTGGTTGTAGTTTAGTGGTTAGAATTCCACGTTGTGGCCGTGGAGACCTGGGCTCGAATCCCAGCAACCACACCAAAACTGAGTCTATATCAACTTGTAAATATGCTTTGAATCCCAATGGATTTGAGATATGAAGTTGGTTGGAAATACCGAGTGTAACAATTTAATTTGAGCAGTGGGTTAAATTTCGAGGTCGTCGCGTTCGCGACTTGCGCGTACATCCCATTAACAACCCTGAAATTCAGTGTACATTCACATGTGAAAACTGTTAGATTTTAAATTCGGCAAGGTATGAAGTTGGCATATCATTGGTTTTCATTTTCCATATTTCACAATATTGTCACGAGTGCAATGTTGGCTCCTATTTCATATAGAATGTGGACATAAATCTGTCCATGCCTTTATACAGAGTTACCTCATATGTCATATAGATTGTGTACAGGAATTTAATCATGCCACATAGCAAGTCAAGTCTTAGTGATTAGAGTTCCATATATATGGATGCCTTTCAGGAGACTTGCCTAATATGTTATATAGAGTGTAGCTATAAATTTAAGCATGCAATAGGGGAGGTTAGTACTTAGTAGTTACCACTCCATGTTGCGGTTGTGAAGTGTTAGTTCCAATTTCGCAACATAAACTCGGTGGTTGTAATTTACTGGTTAGAATTCCACGTTGTGGCCGTGGAGACCTGGGCTCAAATCCCAACAACCACACCCAAATTGTGTCTATATCAAGTTGGAAAGATGGTTCAAATCCAAATGGTTTTGAGATAGGAAGTTGGTTGCAAATATTGAGGAGCGTAACAATTTATTTTGAGCAAAAGGATATGACCAACCATCCCCAACAAAGACTCCTATCAAATGTTTATCCCAACCAAGATTGTTTAGGGTTTAAAAGAATTTTGTGGTTTTACTTTAGTGCTTAGATGTCCACGTTACGAACATGGAGACCTAAGCTCGACAACCAATGAGCTTGACATTAGAGAGTGTTACCAGAGGGGCTTCATGCATATTACGTATCAAATATGTGTATGGATTATTGTTTGCAAATGTAAATAACTATAATAATTAATTTGAGCAAAAAAAATCGACTTAATGGTTAAAATGTGAGGTCGTTGCAGTCGAGACTTGCTGGTAATGTAATGTACATTCACGTGTGCAAACTATTAGATTTTGAATTCAACAGGGTATGAAGTTGGCATATAATTGGTTTTCATTTTCCACATTGCACAATATTGTCACGAGTGCAATGTTGGTTCCTATTTCATATAGAATGTGTACATGAATTTGTCCATTTATTTATTGAGACTTGCCTCATATGTCATATAGATTATGTACATCAATTTTTTCACGCAACATAGGAAGTCAAGTCTTAGTGATTAGAATTTCATAGTTATGGACGCCTTTATGGAAACTTGCCTAATCTGTTATAAAGAATGTAGCCACGAATTTATGCATCCAACAGGGAAAGTCAATACTTAGTGGTTACAACTCCATGTTGCAATTGCGAAAAGTTAGTTCCAATTTGGCAACAATATCTCGATGGTTGTAGTTTAGTAGTTACAATTCCATGTTGTGGCCATGGAGAGCTGGGCTCGAATCCCAAAATCCACACCAAAACTGAGTCTATGTCAACTTAAAAAGATGCTTTGAATCCCAATGGATTTGAGATAGGAAGTTGGTTGCAAATACCGAGGAGCAGAACAATTTAGTTTGGACAAAAAACTACGACCACCTCCCCCAACAGAAGTTCCTATTAAATGTTCATCCCAAACAAGATTGTTTTCAATTTAAGACCATTTTTTGTTGTACTTTAGTACTTAGAAGTCCACATTATGGTCATGGAAACCTAAGCTCGACAAACAATGAGCTTGACATTATACAATTTTATCGGAGGGCCTTGACGCATATTAGGTATCGAATGTGTACATGGATTATTGTTTGGAAATGCAAATAACATAATAATCAATTTGAGCAAAAAAAACGACTGAGTGGTTAAATTTCGAGGTCGTCACAGTCGAGACTTGCGTGTACATCCCATTAACAGTGTACATTTACGTGTGAAAATTGTTACATTTTGAATTCAGCAGGGTATGAAGTGGGCATACCATTGGTTTTCGTTTTCCACATTGCACAATATTGTCACGAGTGCAATGTTGGCTCCTATTTCATATAGAATGTGCACATAAATTTCTACATGGCTTTATGTAGAGTTACGCCATCTGTCATATAATTTGTGTACATCAATTTATTCACACCATATAGGAAGTCAAGCCTTAGTGATTAGAGTTCCATATCTATGGATGCCTTTAACGAGACTTGCCTAATATGTTATATAGAGTGTAGCTATAAATTTCTGCATGCAATAGGGGACGTTAGTACTTAGTGGTTACAACTCCATGTTGCGGTTGTGAAGTGTTAGTTCCAATTTGGCAACACAAACTCAGTGGTTGTAGTTTAGTGGTTAGAATTCCACGTTGTGGATATGGACACATGGGTTCGAATCCCAGCAACCACACCAAAACTGAGTATATTACTTGTAAGGATATTTCCAATTCCAATGGATTTGAGATAGGCAGTTGGTTGCGAATACCAAGTAGCCTAACAATTTAATTTGAGTAAAAAGATACGACCAACCATCCCCAACAAAGGTTCCTATCAAATGTTTGTCCCAACCATGATTTTTTAGGGTTTAATTGAATTTTGTGGTTTTAGTTTAGTGGTGAGAATTCCACGTTACGGTCATGGAGACCTAAGCTCAACAAACAATGAGCTTGACATTATACAATGTTATCGGAGGGCCTTGACGCATATTAGGTATCGAATGTGTACATGGATTATTGTTTGAAAATGCAAATAACCATAATAATTAATTTGAGCAAAAAAATCAACTCAGATGTTAAATTTCAAGGTCGTCGCAATCGACACTTGCGCGTACGTCCCATTAACAACCACGAAATTCAGTGTACATTTACGTGTGAAAACTGTTAGATTTTAAATTCGGCAAGGTATGAAGTTGGCTTATCATTGGTTTTTATTTTCCACATTGCCCAATATTGTCACGAGTGCAATGTTGGCTCCTATTTCATATAGAATGTGCACATGAATTTGTCCATGGTTTTATCGAGACTTGCCTCATATGTCATATAGATTGTGTACATCAATTTATTCACGCCACATACGAAGTCAAGTCTTCGTAATTAGAATTCGACATTGATGGATGCCTTTATGGAAACTTGCCTGATATGTTATATACAGTGTAGCTATGAATTTATGCATGCAACATGGGAGGTTAGTACTTAGTGATTACAACTCCATGTTGCGGTTGTGAAGAGTTAGTTCCAATTTGGCAAGACAAACTCGGTGTTTGTAGTTTAGTGGTTAGAATTCCACGTTGTGGCCGTGGAGGCCTGGGCTCGAATCCCAGCAACCACACCAAATTTTAGTGTATCAACTTGTAAAGATGCTTCGAATCCCAATGGATTTGAGATAGGCAATTGGTTGCAAATACCGAGGAGCGTAACAATTTAATTTGAGCAAAAGGATACAACCAACTATCCCCAACAAAGGTTTCTATCAAATGTTTTTCCCAAACAAGGTTGTTTACGGTTTAAAACATTTTGTGGTTTTAATTTAGTGGTTAGATGTCCATGTTACGATTATGGAGACCTAAGCTCGACAAACAATTAGCTTGACATTATACATTGTTATCGGAGGGCCTTGACGCATTTTACGTATCGAACATGTACATGGATTATTGTTTGCAAATGCAAATAACCATAATAATTGATTTGAGCAAAAAAATCGACTCAGTGGTTAAATTTCGAGGTCGCCGTAGTCGACACTTGCGCGTACATTGCATTAACTGTCACGGGCATGACCATATAATATGCCGTGGTGAGAATTTATTGTAGTATTCTATAGATGTGGATAAGTGTGAGGGTTTAACAAGAGTGTAAAGAAGGGGAGGATTACTTTTAATCCTTGGGATTGAGACAACCCATTAGGTCAAGTGTGAACTTCCCTGGGGGCCTTGGGTATCGCTAAAAATAAGAGGCCTAGCTACCCTCATTTCATCATCTTGTTGACAACACTGTTTACTAATCTTCTAAAAGGTCAAACGTGTAAGTCTATAAAACCTATTGTCTGGAATGCTACACTAGACCTCGCCTTTAAGGAACTCAAGGACCTTGTATGCAAGGGTCCTTCACTTCTTTTACCTGATCCTTCAAAACCTTTTGAGCTTGATACCGATGCAAGCGATTATGCTATAGGTGTTGTCTTATATCAAGATGGTAAACTAATAGCATTCGAGAGTAAGAAACTTGATTCTGCTCAATGTCGGTATACCGTTGAAGAGAAAGAATTATTTGCAGTTACACATGCGCTCAAAACATGGCGCCATTATCTTTAGAAATCGCTTTGTGGTAACTACGGACCACGAGTCCATGAAATATTTTTGTGACCAACAAGACCTGAAAGGTCATAAGGCACGATGCACTGATCTCATCCAGGACTTTGATTTTTCCATACGATATCCTAAAGGTTCCATGAACACTGTCGTTGATGCACTAAGTCGCATCCGTGAAGTTAACATGCTTAGCTTCACTGAAATAACATCAAATCTTTATTATCACCTTCGAGGAAAGTATCCTGATGACAGTTATTTTGCGAAATAATGGGCAAGAGTTGAGTCTGGAACAGACACCACCACATCCTCAAAAGAATACTTCCACATTGCTAACGGTCCGCGCTACCATAATGGGAAGGTTTGTGTTCCAAGATTTGCCTAAGGTCAAAAAGACAATTCTTCTTGAATGCCATGATGCACCCTCAGCAGGGCACCCTGGAATACATTCCACTATCCCATTGGTACTTCAAGTCGGGCCGCATCAAGAGGAACTCATGTTCTACCTCATCACAACCCCCCGACATCCGATTGTGTTGGGGCTATCGTGGTTGGAGACACACAATCCGATGGTGGATTGGTGTAACCGCTCAATCACTTTTCTAGTAAGGCCAATTCTTGCTAGCTCACGACACTCTCTTGATTCCGTTGCGGTCGAGTTCGGTTTGGTCACTACACTAGCCGTTGAGTGGGGGGATGTCATTGTTCCTGTCAACAATTTATCCGTCCGATATAGCGACTTTTTCGACATCTTCGAAAAGCGCAATATCGATCGGTTACCGACTTAACGCCCCTACGATTGCCCAATCGAACTCCAAGCTGGCGAGCATCCCCCATTCAGTCCTATCTATGGGTTATCTGAACCAGAACATGAGGCTCTCCGCACAGATGTGGCTAAGAATCTCGTGAAGGGCTTCATTCAACCCTCCAAATCACTGGCCAGGACACCAATCTTATTTCTGAAAAAAGAAGGGCGGCTCCTTACGCTTATGTGTGGATTATTGGGGTCTCAACAAAGTGAGAAATGGACTCATCGCCAAAACTGAGAAATGTGAATTCAATCAAACCTCTATCGAATTGTTGGGTTACATGATCTCATCTACTGGGATCACAATAGATGAACACAAGGTAGCGGCAATCATTGATTGGCCACTCCTGACTCGGTTGAAAATGGTACAATCGTTTTTTGGTTTTGCAAATGTTTATAGACCATTTATAGATGGGTTCCCTTCCTAGTCCAACCTCTCATCCAACTTACCTGGAAAGATACTCCATTTCATTGGACTCGCATGGCACACAATGCTTTTAATGGCCTTAAAGTAGCTTTTCTCTCCGCCCCCGTGTTAGTCCACCCCGACCCCACCAACCCTTTGTAGGTTGAAATTGACGCCTCCAACTTTGCCATAGGTGCGGTCTTGTCTCAGCCCGATGACGATGGCACCCTACATATAGTCGCCTTCTACTCTCGGAAGTTTACAGCCCCGAAAACCAATTATCCAATCTACGACAAGGAGCTTGCAGCTATCATCTCGACCTTCGCCGAATGGCTACCCCTCTCATCGATTTCCATATATTTTAACTTGACTCGTTTTCTCTCGTTTTCCCACCCTTGATCCTCATAGATCTACTCACTCCCCTTATCTCTCTCTCTCTCTCTCTCTCCCCTTCCCTTCTCATTATCTCACATATTTTCCTTATTTCCCCCTCAATCTTAACTCCTCTTTTAATATTTCCCCTCTTTTTACATTTCATATCCTAACTCTCTCTTTTTTTCTTATCCCTCCTTAACATTATAACCTCTTTTTCCTTATACCAAAACCTCCCCCTTGTCACATTAAAGCTCATAATATCCTTTTCCTTCTTCTCCAAATCTTCCCCTTTTTCAAATCATATCCATAAGCATACCCCCACTCCCTATTATCATTTCTCTAAACCCTCTCCTAAAACTCCTTATATAAACCTATCCACCCCTAATGGTCATTTTAGCATTGATGATCCCCGTAGTGGGTGAAACTAGTTTGCTCATGACCATATCCCTATGTAATTTCTTTTTCAATCTTAATGATAATTAGTAATAGCTTTGCTCTTAATCTCTCTCTCTCTCTCTCTCTCTCTCTCTCTCTCTCTCTCTCTCTCTTAACATGTTAGTATCTTTTTTTTAGTCTTTTTAATTAATACTTAATGACTAGCCGTCTCTCCCTTTCTCATTATATTTTTAGATATTTTAGTTGTATTTTAGTTTTAATCCCTATATAAATTTAAGTTATCAAGGTTTAATCTCTCTCTCTCTCTCTCTCATGCTCTCATGCTCTCATGCTCTCTAAGTTGTGCACCAATGATACACCATTCGCACTCCTTGCTAACGATCATATGATCAACAAAAAATAGTTTTCACACGTGAATGTACACTGAATTTCGGGGTCGTTAATGGGATGTACTTTCGTGGTTAGAAGTCCACGTTATGGTCATGGAGACCTAAGCTCGACAAACAATGAGCTTGACATTATACATTGTTATCGGAGGGCTTTGACATATAATATTATGTATCGAATGTGTACATGGATTATTGTTTGCAAATGCAATTAACTATAATAATTAATTTGAGCAAAAAAATTGACTCAATGGTTAAAATTTCAGGTCGTCGCAGTTGAGACTTGTGCATGAATCCCATTCAGGACCTAGAGACAGACCGGCGACGAACAACACTCACAAAGGTTTATTCTTTCCAATAAGGCTCACATCCAGCCTTAGAGTTCCATCAGATTGGTTGTGATATCAGTTGGGATGACCAAGCCCTATGCAGCCATTTCCGTCACTTATTCCAAAACGATGTCATGACTCTTTTCTTAAACTTCCTGGAGCCCACATTGTTATCTCAAGTAATGTCCCAAGTTTTTTAGTGTGACAATTGTCTTTTCGAACTTCGTCAAGAAAAACAGGGTACTCGCGGGTCTCATGCTTCTTCCCGAAACACATCAATCACCAAGCCTTACTTACCTCCCTTGCCAACCTTACCCTCACCCAGTGATACCCATACCACGACGGAGGTTGATTTCCATACCCCGATGGAGATCGACCATGCTCGGTTCCAGCCACTAACTGAAGCCCAATGCCAACATTGTCAGTACAATGAACTCTATCTCTATTGTCGCAACCCTGGCCCTGTTATCCGTCACTGCCCAGTGCGGGCCCGCGGCACCAACTCCATCGTGCACTTCTTGCGAAGGTTCCTCGACAACAGGAAAACGACCATGTCCGATTGTAGTAGGAGCCATGCCGCTAGACGCTTCCCGTTATTCACCATCTCCACGCTCCTACAAGCCCGTTCCTGCATTAGGAGGGTTCTTTTTGGTTCAACTTCAATACATTCTCATGGCTTGCTCAACTTCAAAGCATCTACTTCCTTTATCGATAAATCGTTTGTCCGCACACATATTATCCCCACCATCTGCACATCACAACCCATATCCGTTAAGATGATCAACGGTTGGGTTCTCTCTTCGGGGTCGGTTACCAAAGCCACTATCCCATTGGTACTTCAAGTCGGGGCGCATCAGGAGGAACTCACATTCTACCTCATCACAACCCCCCGACATCCGACTGTGTTGTCGCTACACTTGTTGTGTGGGGGGATGTCTGTCAAGAATAGTACTTAAACAGAGAGAGAATTAGTACTGGAAAAGTGAAGTACTATTAGTACTAAGAGGACAAGACCGCGTAAGACTCCAGAGATAGGAAGAGAGAAGAGGAGAGAGAGAGAGAGAGAGATGATGATAATAACAGAGGATATATTCTGTGAAGAATAAGTACAAAAGGGTTATGAGGCTTAAGACTGGCGTTGAACCAATTTGGTTCAAAATAATGCCTAGTGCCTTCTTTTACAGTGTTCTCAAGAGAAATCCTGAAGCTTCTAGAATGTTCCAGAGAAATCTGGAATTTACATTAATTTCCTATAATAAAACTTAAATGAAAATAATATCCTACGTATTACAATAGATGGTATAATGGTCAAGAGCTCGACCCATATAACATAAGGTCATGGGTTCGAGTCTTGCCATATCATGACACTATCTCTCCCTTAAGATGACGAGTGGAACGAGTTGGCGCTGATTGCAGACCGGGTTTGTCAAGATACTTTCGGTGGAACTCAGCAAGAAGATCCTGAGCATTGGCGACATGTTCAACGGGTTCCGAAGTACGTTCGCTCGAACTATAGCCGAACCGATCGACCAAATAATAAAGTTTGTTGCGAACAATTTTGGAATCGAGGACGGCAGCAACATCATACTCCAGGCTGGCTTCAACTCCAGTGGGGACGGCGGTGGTGTAACACGATCGGGAATAGTGTTTGCTTTATGAGGTTCAAGAAGAGAGCTATGGAAAACCGGATGTATCTGAAGATGCGGAGGGAGATCAAGCCGGAAAGTGACATCATTAACCTTACAAGTAATACGGAAATGACCGAGTCATCGATAATCCAACTTGTCGCACGGTCGAGTAGTCTTGATGTGATGACGTAAGAGCCATACTCGATCTCCAATGGCAAAAGAGGAGGGAAGCTTATGATGATCCGCATAAGTCTTCTGTGTTTGTTGAGCATGACAAAGATGAGTAGAGAGATCCATCTGGATCTTGCGTAGCCTCTCCAAATGATCCTCGGCACGAGGATTGGTAGTTAGCTCTGGGGTATCGATCACCGACCAGCGAGGATGAGAACCAGTATAACTGTAAAATGGGGAAACCCAAGTCCAGGAGTGGAAATCATTATTATATGCAAACTCTGCAAAGTCGAGAATCTCGGCCCAATTGTCCTGTTGATAACTCAGAAAACACCGGAGATATTGTTCCAACGTTTGGTTTGTTCGTTCCTTTGCCCATCGGTTTGGGGATGGTAGTCAGAGGAGACGTTGAAAGAGACCTTGAGCATCTTGAAAAGATGCTGCCAAAATTTGGAGACAAATTGAGGTCCTCGGTCACTAATGATACTGTTTGGGAAGCCATGATGTCGAAATACCTCACGCATGACAAGGGCGGCGGTTTCCTCGCTAGTGATGGCCTTAGTACACAGCACAAAATGTGTCATCTTAGTATATCGATCAACGACAGTTAAGATAGCATCGAACCCCTTCGAGACCGGTAGATCTATGATAAAATCAAGACAAATAGACTGCCACGGCTTACTTGGAATCGGAAAGGGTTCCAACAAGCCTTATGGCTAGTGTCGGGGCATCTTTGCTCGGCAGCAAGCATCACAAGTCCGAACGTAGTTATCGACAAAACGTCGCATATGGGACCACCAAAAAGATCATTGAACGAGATCCAAGGTCTTAGCACTACAGAAATGTCCCTTCGTATGGGTGTCGGGACAATTTTGGATGATTTGAAGGCAACAGGAGCAATCGGGGACATATACAAGCTTTTTAAAGAATAACAAACCATCATGATATTCGACTTGTCGGTAGTCCATACCTGGTTGTTGAGATTGGGAACAGGATGCGCGAGAGGTATCAATGTGCACCAGAATGTCTTGAGCAAAACCATCCATCTTCAAGTTCGCATGTATGGCATCGGTAATCCGGGAATCCATTGGGGTGTGAAAAATCCGCGTTGTGTGCGATCGTGTTGTTCCCAAGATTACTTGCTTTTGATTATCAAACACTGGATCACCAGGACGAGGTGTCGTGATAGCGCATCTGCTTTTCCTTGTTGCATACCCGGTCGATATGTGATTTTGAAGTCAAAACGCGTGAGGAATTGAGCCCACCGAGCTTGCCGTCAATTTCGAACCCGAGCATTCTGGAAAGAAGCAAGATTTTTGTGATCACTAAAGACGATGACATGATGTGGAGAGCCCTCTAAGAAATGCCGCCATTGCACAAAGGAATCCACCATGGCTAATAACTCCTTGTCATGTATTTCGTAGTTGATTTCCGCGGCATCGAATTTGCGCGAATGGAAAGGCATAGGATGTAACTCTTCTTTATCTCCTTGTTGAGAAAGGATGCTACCGAGGGCGAAATCCGATGCGTCGGCCTCCATGATGAATGGTTTCTTTGTATCTACATGAGCTAGAATAGGACCTGATGTAAAGGCTTTCTTAAGATACCGAAAAGCCATGTCCCCTTCATTGGAGCACAGAAATGCTTGTCCCTTCTTCATAAGTTGTGTGAGAGGTAAAATAATCTTCAAGTAATCCTATATAAACTTGCAGTAGAAGTTAGCAAAACCTAGAAAACATTGTACATCTCGTACCGACCGTGGAATTTGCCACTCTAGCACAGTTTGGACTTTAGCTGGATCCATGGAGATTCCCTTTAAGGACATGACGTAGCCTAGAAATTCCACTTGCTTCAAGTCAAAGCTACATTTTTCTAGCTTGGCATAAAGACCATTCTCGCGGAGTCGTTTTAGTACTAATAGTACATGAGAATCGTGCTCTTCCTGGGTCTTCAAATATATCAATAGATCATCCAGAGAGATGATCAAATAGATATCCAAGAGATCTCTGAATATATCATTTGCCATGTGTTGGAAGATTGCGGGTGCATTGGTTAGACCGAACGGCAAAACAGTATATTCGAAATGCCCATACCGCGTGCGAAAGGCGGTCTTCCATTCATCTCCCAGTCGAATCCGCACAAGGTTATACGCTCCTCATATATCGACTTTTGTAAAAAACTTGGCACCATTAACTTGCTCTAAAAGACTTGATATAACAAGAAGTGCATACCTATTCCGGATGGTGACTTTATTCAAGACGTGGTAATCAACAACGAGACGAAGTGAGCCATCTTTCTTCTTGACAAAGAAGATGGGTGCATCGGCTGGAGATTTTGAATGACGAATAAACCCTCTTGCCAAGTTTTCCTCTATGTAGGCTCAAAGGACTTCTAACTTGGTGGATGACAAGTTGTAAATTGGTCGCCATGGTGTCTCTATTCCTGGTTGTTGATCGATGGGACAATCATAGGGATGATGATGAGGAAGAGTACTGGCTTTTACCTTGTCAAATACATCGGCATAAGGATGATATTTTGCTAGAAATTGCACTAGGGATTCCGTCTTATTAGTGCTGGAAGGATGTACTGATATTGCAAATAGGAACATTGCCTCCTTGTGTCCTTCTTCACGTAATTGATGGAGTGAAATGGTCAAAACATGATGAGTAGATTCTTGGGGTTGTCGATATTGGACTTCTCTTGTTCTCCAATCTATGTCTGGATTATGTAATTCAAACCAAGGTAATCCCAGGACAAGGGATGCTCTGGACTACTAATTATATTAAATGATACTACACACACAAAACTACCTAGGACAACTTGAATGGGTTCTGACTCTTCTACAATATTCCCGGAAGCAATGGGACGACCATCAATGACTACTACAGATGTGGGGCAAGCAAGTTTTTTTAAGGATATCTAAGAAGTTTGGGCAAAATTTTGATCCATGAAACAGGAATTAGCTCCGGAATCTAGAAGTGCTAGGACGTGTACTGGGGGAGTACTTTTAGTACTAACCATGACTTGGGCTAGGAACACATTGCTAAGTTGCTTGGAGAGAATGGAACCACTAATGGGATGTACAGATCTAGGGTTGTCCAACCAAACGGCTCCTATTTTGGCTGGACTCAACCGTTTAACTGTTCATCTAATTGACTAAGGATTTCAAATTGGTTTGAGATACTTGGGCTATTAGTAATATTAATACTATTAGATACTCTATTAGTACTATTAATACTATCAGATACTCCTAAGGGAAGAATTGACTCGGGTTTAGTATAGGCTAAGATCTGATTTACCTGTCTTCTTGGCCTATGGGTACAATTGATTGCGATATGCCCTGGTCCACCACAATAAAGACATAATCGATTTGCACGTCGTCGTTGCTTTTCTTCTTCCGATAATGGGTCACGTCGATGCATAGTGTCAATCTCCATCGGTGTCGGAGTATTTGCTTGAGGTACGTCGCGTGCAAACGGTCTTGCCGTGACTGAGGCGTAAGTGGGATCCGGCCTAGAGTGTGGTATTTGTAATTGATGTTCCGAACGCCGTTCGAAAAGGCGGTTGTCACATCGGACTGCTTGACTGATTGCCTCCGTAAGAGACTTTGGTTCTTCGAGGAAGGTTAAAAGTAAATCTTTGACATCGTTTCGTAGGCCATAGCAAAACTGCTCGATTAGTGCCTAATCATCCGAGGGGATATCTGAGGCGAGTAGACAGAAATCTGCTTCATAGGCAGAGGGTGGACGATCGCCTTGACGCAGTCGTCGGATTTTGTTGATCGCTGTTTGGATGTTGTCGATATCTCCAAAGCAAGCTTTAAACTCACTAATAAAGTCTTCAAAGTTATTAAGCAAGGGCGATTGTTTTTCTAGAAGCAGAGCGAACCATGCCAAGGTTGAGCTGCTAAGCAACGTGCCTATTAAGCTGACTCGGGAAGGATGCATTTGGATGACTAAGTGTACCTGATTAAGGAATCCCCTGAATTGTGATCGTTTTCCATCAAATTTCACAGGAAGTCCAATCTTGGGCTCTTTATGAATTCCTTGGGGACTTGATCCTTGTTGTTGCAACGCTACTTCGAGTTGTTGTACCCGTAACGCTAACTCCCCATGTTGTTGCTGCGTTTGTTGTTTTTCGAGAGCGATTTGTTGTAGATCCCCTATCAACTGTTGGTTTTCTTGTTCCAAGGCAACAAATTTTTCTTTGAGACACTGTAGCTCGGAGAAAACGGATTGATATTCTTGGGCGCTAACAATAGCCATAGTATAGGAAAAAGGGTAGGAGGATGAGCAAAAACAACAAGTAGACTTGAGGAGAAATTGGTTCAAACTGTCAGGAATAGTACTAAAACAGAGAGAGAATTAGTACTAGAAAAGTGAAGTACTATTAGTACTAAGAGGACGGGACTGCGTAAGACTCCCGAGAGAGGAAGAGAGAAGAGGAGAGAGAGAGAGAGAGAGAGAGATAGCGAGGATGAGAGAGAGAGAGAGATGATGATAACAGAGGATATATTATGTGAAGAATAAGTACAAAAGGGCTATGAGGCTTAAGACTGGCGTTGAACCAATTTCTTTCAAAATAATGCCTAGTGCCTTCTTTTATAGTGTTCTCAGGAGAAATCCTGAAGCTTCTAGAATGTTCTAGAGAAATCTGGAATATACATTAATTTCCTATAATAAAACTTAAATGAAAATAATATCCTACGTATTACAATAGATGATATAATGGTCAAGAGCTCCACTCATATAACATAAGGTCATGGGTTTGAGTTTTGCCATATCATGACAATGCCATCGTTCCTGTCAACAATTTACCCCTCCAATATTGCGACTTTTCCGACGCAGAATGTTGATTGGTTACCGGCTCATCGCCCCTACGATTGCCCAATCGAACTCCAAGCTGGTGAGCGTCCCCCATTCGGTCCTATCTATGGGTTATCTGAATCCGAATTGAGGCTCTCTACACATATCTGGCTGACAAACTCGCAAAGGGCTTCATCCAACCCTCCAAATCACCAGCTGAGGCACAAATCTTATTTGTCAAAAAGAAGGGCAGCTCCTTACGCTTATGTGTGGATTATCGGGGTCTCAACAAAGTTATAGTGCGTAATCGTTACCCCCTGCCCTTAGTTCCAGCGCTCCTCGATCGACTCTGAACTGGGCATATCTTCTCCAAAATCGACCTTCAGGGTGCCTACAATTTGTTGCGCATCAGCCTCAAAACGAATGGAAAACGGCTTTTCGGACGCGCTATGGACATTTCGAGTACAAAGTGAAGCCATTCGGCCTTACCAACGCTTCGGTCATCTTCTACCACATGATGAACAATATTTTTTGAGAGTATCTCAATCATTTTGTGGTCATCTACCTTGACGACATCCATGTTTTTTCTTCCATCTAGGAGGAGCACACACACCACGTCCAGCTGGTTCTCACCAAACTCCGGCAATATGGGCTCATCGCCAAAAGTGAGAAACGTGATTTCGATCAGACCTCTGTCGAATTCCTAGGTTAAATGATCTCATCTACCGGGATCACAATGGATGAATGCAAGGTAGCGGCAATCACTGATTGGCCTCTCCCGACTCGGCTGAAAGTAGTACAATCGTTTTTTGGTTTTGCAAATTTTTATAGACGATTTATAGACGAGTTCCCTTCCCTACTCCAACCTCTCATCCAGCTTACCTAGAAAGATACTCCATTTCTTCGGACCCCCGTGGCACACAATGCTTTTAATGTTGAACGCCAGGAGAGGCCAAGCAATGTTTGCCGCTACCTTGCGTTAATCCATTGTGATCCCCGTAGATGAGATCATGTAACCCAGGAATTCGACAGAGGTCTGATCGAATTCACGTTTCTCACTTTTGGCGATGAGCCCATATTCCCGGAGTTTGGTGAGAACCAGCCGGAGTATCCATGCCTCAACTAAGGTATCCCCATTCTTTGCAAACTATGGTTTCCACCCTCATTTCAGCATTTGCATGACATCACTTGGTTGCGCCGACCTTCGTAGTGGGTGACATGGTTTGGTTGTTACGTCGCCACATCACAACCACCCGTCCCTACACGAAGCTCGACTACAAAATCCATGGTGAAGACTGACACGGCAAGCCGGGATGAGAAGCTGGTGGGGGCGAGGGGACGACGGCAAGCGAAAGACCCAGGAGCTATTGCTCCAGCACGAAGACGGGAAGGGCCAAACGGGCTACTACGGGGTGTTCCTCGGATGCAAAGAACACCGGTATGCGGGTGAGCGTCGATGCACGATCTGGCCGGAAAGGGCCGACGAGGCGTGCAATAAACCGGAGAAAGGCACACGGAGGTGCCGGAGCGAGAAGGCAAGCGCGGAGAAGGCCGGAAAGGGATCTTCCACGCCGTTCCGGAGACCATGGCGGTTCGAGCCGACGCGGCAATGTAAGACCATGGAGAAGGAAGGTGGCGGCGAGAGGATGAGGGCGACGCGAAACGACATGGGACGGCAATCAGGACAACGCGAATGATCAACGGAGGCCAAGCGGGCCACTACGGGCATGCCTCGAGCGGGGGACATCGGGCCTACGGCGGGAAGCGGGGCGTTCATACAGCCGAGCGAGGGCCAACGGAAGTACGAGTACTATGAAGATCGCGGCAGAGGACCCATCGGCGGGTCGAACGAGCCTACGAACAGGCGTGCGCGAAGGAAGACTCAGAGCCGACGGATCAAACCGGCAGCGAGCCGAGATGCGGATCACGGAAGACCGGTTTCTCGCCGGCTGAAATCTCTAACCCTTCAACCGGATTTGGCACGTACCGGTGGACGTGCAGTTAGGTGGGGGCGGATGTCGTGAAGAATTTTGGCCAAAGGTGGAAACCGGGAACGTTGGCTACATCGGCGGGGTGCAGCGTGTGTACGCACCCATGTACATTTAGTGTGAATATCGAGGGCGCCTTTATGGCGCCGAAGAGAGTCAAGTCGGGGCAGACGATCCCATGTAAGGCGGGATTTGTCCCACATTGTAACGCATCCCTCTCCTTGTACTATAAAAGGAAGGGATCACCCTTTGGAAAGGGGTTGCCCATTTTGCAATAGAGGGTATACCGTTAGGTTTAGAGTTAGGTTCTTCTTCTTCCCCTTCTTCGTGTTTCGCTTAGGGTTTGCTTTGGTTCGGCCTCCTGTGCAAGACCTCGCTCGGCGCGACGAGCCGAGAGCTCCCCGACGGCGGCTTGGCAGCAAACGACTACTATAACCTACCTCAGTCCGGCTCGAAGCCAGGGATGTATTCTTCTGTTTATACATATATATATATATATATTTGCGTCTGTCTGTGTATATTCACATCCATGTTCGTGTCGGGTGTTTCCCCTTTCCTGCGTTTCCTATACATGAGGGCGCGAGGCGGGTCAGCATGTGTGTGTGTGCGTGAGTCGGTGTTAAGCGCTCTCTCCCTCTCTCCCCTCGGTTGTTTCCGGTGTGCTTCTGAGATATGGTGAAGCCCGACTTCCTAGGCTCCAACACTCCCTAGTCCAAGACCCCCGTGGTCCCGCCCTTCTACACGCACGCGCGTAATAACGCGACACCGGGATGACAACCTCCTCCATCGCTGCTCGTGGAAAGGAGTACGAGGTTGACTGGATCCTCGACTCCCACTTGCGTCGATGAAGACTTCAATACTTGATCTTATGGAAAGGCTATCCTCTTTCGGACGCCATATGGGAACCAGTTACACATTTACAAAATGTGTCAAAGACAATTCACACTTTTCATCAACGCGCTTTTCATCAATGATACCCTCATAAACCGACCGTGGGTGTTAGGAGGCGGCCTTACAGGGAGGATAATGTCATATACATATGCCATGGAGGAAGGTAGGGCTTGAACCCAAGACCTCATGGTCTCTATTGGGCAACCCTACCACCTTATACCAAATCCAACTTCATGTAGTGTGGATTGAACATTGGTGTCAGGAACAGTACTAAGACAGAGAAGGAATTAGTACTAAAAGAAGTATTAGTACTAAGAGAGGTGAAGAACTCTCGAGAGGAGGAAAGAGTGAGTGAGAGGGAGGGAGAAAGAAAGAAAGAAAGAAAGAAAGGTGTATTAACGTCTTCTAAGGCCAAATTTGGCCCATGAGACAATTGGTTTACAACAATAGAGTATTTATCCAGTCATCATAACTAAAAATAAAATTAAGTAAAAAAAATAGAACTTAAACTAAAAGAGTTCTAGTAGTGTACAATATGTAGTATACTCGAAAGTGACTATACACTAAGCCTAATTTTATTTCCACCCAAGCCTCTCGAAAAGAAGTGGGGGGTCAAAGGGTCTTGATGTGGGTTCCAATGTAGAGAGTGCCCTAGCCATGGCTTCTAGGCGGTGTAGCTCACGTTCCCTTATTTTCAATATTGCGTCCACATCACGTTGAGTTGTTTTGAAACCCGGCACCCGAGGACGTCTGGTTCTTCTCTGGTTTTCTGCCTCATCAATGGAAAGGCCGAGTGGTGCAAGTGTGTCGGCATTCGTTGTCTCCTCAGGTTCCTGAAAAACTGCATTTGTTACATGTTCGTGATCATTAGCAGCATTATTGTCAACATTTTGTAATTTATTCTCTCTGTGTTGTTTTAGTTCTAGAATGTATTTGCCTAATTTCTTTATATCTAGAGTATCTAATAGTTTGGGGAGGGTGGGAGACGGACCAAGTATGTCTTGGTATTTTGCCCTTATCTCGGCATAGGTTGGACACTTGCAAGTAAAGTGGTACTCATCCTCTATCTCTATGTGACATAACCTACATATCCTTTCCTCCCTAGGGACTCCACTAGTACGGCCATTTTCAATCTCAAGTTGGTGAGATGATATTCTAAGTTGTCCAATGGCAACCCTTAGTGCATGTGGTAAGAATACATCTAGATATTTTGGCCGTGTGATAAAACCTAACTCAGAGAAGTGCATGAAGTGTTTCTTATAGTACGACATTTTAGATGGGAGTGGCTCTAGTGGGGTGATCCATTTACACCGAGTGTAAATTTGCCATATTTCTTGGCGTATTACTTTATTGCGGTTCTCATGAGAGATTAAGGTGTTATCACTCGTGTGGTTGTACCTAAGGGGAGGTAGGTTATTAATGTCTAGACCATTCGCAAGAAGCCAAGTCACCATCATGCCATACCATGAGCTAGTATAGCCGGACTCATACAATGATCGAGAGGCCTTAAAGGCTTGATGAGATATTCTATCATGTGGTTGGCTATGTATCCTATCAATAAAGACTACAAGTTGAAAAAGTGCCTCTACTAGCATTGGGGGTAACGTGAACTCGGCCCTAATAATGTCATGTGGTACAGTCGATTTGCTTCGGAGTTGGCGTGATAGCATCATCACCAATGGTCTCTCTAATTGCGTCCACATGAAGGATGGTAATCCTGGAGCCCAAACCGCAGATGCATACATGAGGGAGGGGGTCACTAATGAGTCAAAGAGCCACCCTTTAGTCCGTGGCTCTTGAAAGTGTGCTTGGTGGCATTGTCTCTCTAGGAGTGAGAGGGATGCATGTCCTCTCGTGAGTCTATCCTTCGCTGCCTGTGTCATCGAAAATTTACCTGAGCGGGCACTAAAAGTGACTCCGAGATATACGTACGATCCAACCACCTCGACTGGGCTATGGGAGATAGTTAGGTGACACTTAGCTCTAACTTGGGCCGATGTGTGGAAGATAAGGACTTTCGTTTTCCCTAGATTCACTACCAATCCTCGTTGTACACAAAAGTCATCTAAGGCATTGAGGTGCCTCTGTAGGTCGTGTTCGGATTCAGAGAGCAAAACTATGTCATCCGCATAGAGCAAGATACGAACCTGCGTATCCCCAAGGACCACTCCGGTGCCTCCTTCACGAGCAATAAAATCTGTGATCTCATCAATGTAAATCCCAAAAAGCGTCGGTGATAGGGGGCAACCTTGTTTTACACCAATAGTGCTAATGAAACGATTGGATAGGCCACCTGGGCATCGGACACACCCGGACACTTGTTCATATAGTGCGTAGATGGCCCATACCATATCATCTGGTATCCTCAAGCTTTTAAGTCTATCAGACAACCGATCTCTAGGGACTGTGTCAAAGGCTTTGCGGAAGTCCACAAAACAACAATATAATCTCTTCTTGCGAGCCCTAGTTTGGTCAATTAGGCATCTAAGTGTGAAGATGTGATCAATAGTGGAGAAGGCTCGTCTAAAGCCAGCTTGTTCAGGTGCACGAAGGTTTAGGGTCTCCATGTAGTCGCTAAGCTCTGCTTCCATTACTGCACCATATAACTTAGCAAGGGTATGGCCTATCATAATGGTCCTATATGTATTTGGGTCCATGGGGTCCCCCCCTTTATGTATGGGGGTCACTGTATTCATAGTCCACTGTGGTGGAAAACCCTCCGCAAGGGCACGATTGAAGATTAGAGTTAGCAAGGGAGCTAGGCACTCTCTCGCATATATAATGTGTTCTGCTCGCAATCCTGTGTGGTCCATGGACTTCCTATGTTGTAATTTCTTTATGACCTTCATGACCCTAGAGGTCGTGAAAAGTGTCCCCGTGGTAGGCCGGGGTGTGGAAGGCATTGGAAAAGGTGGTTGGTTTGGGATTTGGTAAAGTCTCTCTGTATATGTGTGCCAAGTTTCGGGATCTTCGATGGGTGTTTGTGGTCTTGGCTCCCGTAGTCTCTTCCATGCCGTGGCGCAATCGCTACTCATGAGCATATGGTAGAGTTCCCAGTATTGGGATGCCTCCCACGCTCGTCTCTTACGACGTGTCATCTTACGCATTTCTTTGCGAGCTTGTGTGGAGGTAATACTACCATTGAGTTGCGATACTGTAAGTTGTCTATGTAGGTCCCTACAATCCTCGTCATACCATTTATTTTGTGGCATTGATCCTGATCTACCTAGATTTGAGTGTTTTGTATATGGGAAACTGCTAGCTGCTGCGGAGTGAAGGATGTGTGTGAGTTTTGTACTAAGGCTTTCTAACGGTAGAGAGGGATCAATAGAGGGGAGATGGGCCTGAACATGTTGAGAGTATATGTCAGAGAGCTCATGTGTGAAATGTATTGTGGTGTGATGGCATGGTTGACTAGACTTGGTGACCTTAGAGATATCACATTTTAGCTCGAAGTATAAGAAGCTATGGTCTGCGCCAATAGGGCATGGGGCCACTCGGAAGGAGTTAATCAAGTGGGTAGCTGTCGGGCGCCCTATTAGATAGTCAACTGTGCTTTCCCCTCCTCCATGTGGGAAACATGTGAGCTCTTCCGAGCCCGGCCACTTAGCTAAACCATTATATATGACCATCTGGTGCCGACTGCCAAGTTCGAGCAGGTGATGGCCAAAGCTCGTGGCGTCCGCACCTTGATCCTTTGATCTACGTGTGGTGCCTATGTCTAAAGGATCAACATTTACCATTTCTAGGTTTCTATTCATCTGAAATACTGTGCATTGTCGGGATTGGGTTCTCGCATTGAAGTCTCCTACAAGAAATACTTCTCCTTGGGAAGAATATCGGATTATGTCATCCGATAGGGGTTCGTATGGAGAAGGCCCATGTGGCATTCCTTCATCGACTAATCTCGTCAAGCCACTAATATTATAACGGGATCCTTTTGGGGGAAAGTAACAAATGGCGAAAAATACTGCATGGTCTTTGCTTGTGGAGACTTTCACCCACATAAAACGAGCTTCTGGGTCTATCTTCATTATTTCTATCCTATTATGTAGCTCTCTACGAAATAGTATCGCGACACCTCCAGATCCCCTAGTAGTGTGTCGACGTGAGGTTTGTCTAAAAGCGGACTCCCAACGGAATCCTTCGACCCGTGGGAGTCCTCTATTTGGGCTCTGATGTGTTTCTACCAAGAAGAGTATATCAGATACCTTTAGTATCTCCTCTAGGCGGCCGGGGTGTGCCCAGAGTGCGCCATTACAATTCCATAGGGTCATCCTAAGTGCATTTTCTGTCACATGGGCCACACGCCGTCAGTTAGTAGTGGGATCATTTATGATCACTCGCCCGTCTCGGTAAAAGGCGCGATGGCCTTCTTTACGAGCTTGCATAACTCGTGGCATACAACTCTTGCGATGCTCAATTTGCATCTTAGTGAGGTCTTCATCGAGATAGATGGGGTCCCCATCCATTCCTCGAAGGATTGGTCTCTTCTTAAAGAAAGTGATTCTAGAGTCTAAGTCTTTAAATTGAAGGACTAAGGCTCTCTTCCTAGTTGTGTCACGCCCGGCCCTCCATGCTTTGGTGATAGGTAGGGCCTCTGTGTACCCTAACATTTTCCCAAGTGTTTGTGCGTCCTCATTTGGGGATGCACCTTCCTTGAGCCCAGTGACACGTACATTTAAGCGTCGGGCCTGACGCATTTTCTCTTCTTCAAGGGTGGTGTTAACAATATTTTCATCTTTTATTTCTTTTTTAATGTTTCTTTTAACCACATCTACCCAACCCGTTTTAGCTAACTCTATGTTATTATTAACTTCCTCTTTAACTTTTTTAATTTCGTCCTTTATATCCTCTATAGAGGATATTTCACCGTCTTCTCGAGATACCTCGATGTCCTTAAGTTGTTTTTTAAGGTCGATGTTTTCTACTTTAAGTTGTTCTATTTCGGCCTTGAGGGCGTCTTTTTCCTCTCTATCTTTTTTCTTGTAGGTTTCGGTGTCTTTCACCCATTTTTTCATATCCATCTCTATTTTTGTTAAACGATTAAACATATCTAAAAAGTCCTCCTTACTTATAGCCTCGTCTTGTATATCCTTAAGTTCCTTAGTCCGTCTAGACGTCATTGTGGTGTCAATAAGAAAAAAAGAAGGTAAAATAAATGGGTTCGAGACTTAGCCGAGTTTTGTGTGTGTCGCAATCACATCGGCATTTTGTAGCACGGGACGAGCACACCAAAAGAACCCACCCACGAAACTCGTCGAAGTGATGATAAGAAAAGAGAGAGAGTGATGATAAGAAAAGATATATATTATGTGAAGAAAATGTACAGTAGTTAGGAGGCTTAAGACTGGCGTTGAACCGATTTGGTTCGAAATAATGCCTTGTGCCTCCTTTTATAGTGTTCTAAGGAATACTCCTGAAGTTTCTAGAATGTTCCAGAGAAATCTGGAATATACATCAATTTTCTATAATAAAACATACATGAAAATAATATTCTACGTATTACAATGTATGGTCTAATGGTCAAGAGCTCGACCCATGTAGCATAAGGTCATGGGTTCGAGTCTTGCCATATCATGACACTATCCCCCTTTTAAAACGACGAGTGTAACGAGTCATTTTGGATTGAGGACCCGGTTTGTCTGGATATTGACGATGGAAGTCTTCAAGAAGAGCACGAGCATTGGTGAGATTCTCTATCGGTTCCCAAGTATGCTCGCTGGGACTATATCCTAGCCAGTCGACTAGATAGTAGAGCTTGTTGCGAACAAGCTTGGAATCAAGGATGGCGGCAACCTCGTACTCAGGTCCATCTTCAAGCTTGATCGGGGGTGGAGGCTGTGTAATACGTCTTGGGATGGTGCTTTCTTGATAGAGTTCAAGGAGAGAACTATGAAACACAATGTATCCGAAGTTGTGGAGGTAGATCAAGACGAAAAGCGACATCATTAATCTTTCCGATAATACGGAAAGGACCTAATCGCCGATAATCCAACTTCTCGCATGGGTGAGTCGTCTTGATGTGTCATCGGAGTAGCCATACCCGATCTCCAATGTTAAAACTAGATGGGAGTCGATGACGATCCGCATAAACCTTGTGTGTTTGTTGAGCTTGTTGGAGATGAGTAGATAAATCCGCTTGTATCTTGTGTAACCTCTCCAAACGATCCTCTGCGCAAGGATTTGTGGACACCTCTGGGGTTTCAAGTACACACCACCAGGGGTGACATCCTGTATAAGAGTTGTTATAGGCAAATTCGGCGAAGTGGAGAATATCTGCCCAGTCATCCTGATGATAGCTGAGAAAGCACCGTAGATACTCCTCCAACGTTTGATTGGTTCGTTCGGCTTGGCCGTCGGTTTGTGGGTGGTAGCCGGAGGAGAGGTTACAACTGACCTTGAGCATGTTAAAAAGGTGCTTCCAGAATTTTGACACGAACTGGGGTTCACGGTCGCTGATGATACTATCGGGAAGTCCATGATGCCGACATACTTCACGCATGACAATTTCGGCAGTGTCTTCACTGGAGATCTCCTTAGTACATGGCAAGAAATGAGCCATCTTCGTATATCGATCGACCACCGTTAGAATCGCATTGAACCCCTTAGAGACTGGAAGATCTGTGATGAAGTCTAGAGCAATGGATTGCCACGGCTTGCTTGGAATTGGTAATGGTTCTAATAAACCATATGGATGATGCCTTGGCATTTTCGCTCTACAGCATGTATCAAAAGTCCGAACAAAATCCTCGACAAATTGTCGCATACAGGGCCACCAGAATGATCGTGGTACTAAATGTAGTGTTTTAGTACTACCAAAATGCCCAGTTGTATATGTGTCATGACAGTTTTGTACTACTTGAAGGCGGCAAGAACCATTAGGAACATACAAAAGTTCTTTAAAGAAGAGTAATCCATCATGGTATTTGAATTGCCGATAGTCAGTACTTGGTGGTTGCGACTGTGAACACGACGCTCCAGAGGGATCAATTTGTGCTAGTATAGCTTGGGCGAACGCATCTTTCTTCAAGTCTTCGCGTATGGTATCGATAACGCGGGAATCCATGGGCATGTCAAAGATCTTTGTTGCTTGTAGTCGTGCCGGTCCCAAGATGACTTGTTTTTGGTTATCAAAAGCTGGCTCGCCAGGACGAGGTCCTAGATACGAACGTCGTGATAATGCATCTGCCTTCCCTTGGTGCTTCCCCGGACGATATGTAATTTTGAAGTCGAAACGCGTGAGGAAGTGGGCCCACCGAGCTTGACGTTGATTCAACACACGAGCATCCCGAAAGTAGGCAAGGTTCTTGTGGTCACTAAATACGGTGACCGGATGAGAGGATCCCTCCAGAAAATGCCTCCATTGCCTAAAAGAATCCACTATTGCCAATAGCTCCTTATCATGAATTTCGTAGTTGATTTCGGCGGCGTCAAACTTGCGTGAGTGAAAAGCCACAGGATGTAGCTTCTCATCATTCCCCTGTTGTGACAGAATGCTCCCCAATGCAAAATCCGATGCGTCAACTTCGATAATAAATGGTTTTTCCAGATCGACATGAGCTAGAATTGGAGCCAATGTAAATGCGTTTTTAAGACTCTCGAAAGCCACGTCCGTTTCTTCAGACCAAATGAACGGTTGTCCCTTCCTGGTAAGTTGTGTGAGAGGTAGAACGATCTTTGAGTAATCTTGTATGAACTTCCGGTAAAAATTGGCAAAGCCTACGAAGCATTGCACATCCCGCACCGAACGTGGAGTCTGCCATTCTACCACCGTTTTGACCTTAGCTGGGTCCATGGAGATGCCTTCTGACGAAATGATGTAGCCAAGAAATTCCACTTGGTTGCACCCGAAACTACATTTTTCCAGCTTTGCATACAGACCATGTTCTCGAAGTCGTTTTAGTACTAATAGTACATGAGAATCATGTTCTTCTTGGGTCTTTGAATAAACCAGTAGATCATCCAAATAGATGATCAAACAATCATCCAATAGATCTCGGAATATATCATTAGCCATGTGTTGGAAGACTGTCGGTGCATTAGTGAGGCCGAACGGCATGACCGTATACTCGAAGTGCCCATATCTGGTGCGAAACGCAGTCTTCCATTTGTCTCCTGGTCGGATCCGTACGAGGTTATATGCTCCCCCCGTAAGTCGATCTTCGTGAAGAATCTGGCACCATTGATCCGTTCTAAAAGACTTGAGATAAGGGGAAGAGCATACCTATTCCTGATTGTAACCTTATTCAGGCCACGGTAATCTACAACAAGACGAAGCGATCCATCCTTTTTCTTGACGAAGAAAATGGGCGCGCCGGCTGGAGATTTCGAATGCCGGATGAAACCATTTTCCAAATTCTCCTCTATATAGGCCCGAAGGACTTCCAACTTGGTTGGTGACAAATTGTAGATTGGTCCCCATGGCGGCTCTTTTCCCGGTTGTAAATCGATGGGGCAATCGTACGGTCGATGATGAGGAAGTGTGTTGGCTTGTACTTTATCGAACACATCGGCGTAATGACGATACTTCTCGGGAAGTTGAACGGTGGATCCTTCTTTAGTGGTGCTGGAGGGATTTACTGATATTGCAAAGAGGAACATTTCCTCCTTGTGCCCTTCTTTACGCAACTGACGTAGCGAAATGGTTGCCATCTTCTGAGTTGACCCTTGGGTTTGTCGACACCGGATTTCTCTTGTTCTCCAATCTATGTCTGGGTTATGTAACTCGAACCACGGTAATCCTAAAACTATGGGATGTTCTGGGATACTAATAATATTAAATGACACTACACATGCTAAGTTATCTAGGACAATATTAATGGGCTCTAACTCTTCTATGATATTTCCGGAAGCAATGGGACGTCCATCAATGACTACTACAGAGGCTGGACACTGGAGTTTTCTTAGGGATATCTTATGAGCTTGAGCAAATTTCTGATCCATAAAGCAAGAGTTAGCTCCGAAATCTAGGAGTGTTAGGACATGTACTGGAGGGGTACTTATAGTACTAACTATTACTTGGGCTACGAACACATCACTAACTTGCTTAGAGGGAATGGAACCACTAATGGGTTGCACAGATCTAGGGTTGTCCAACCAATCGGCTCCTATTTTGGCTGGACTTAGTCGTTTAACTCTTCTTCTAACTGACTAAGGACATCAAATCTGTTAGCTAGATCTGGGCTATTAGTACTATTAGGACTATCAGATATCGCTACTGAAATAGGCTCGGGTTTAGTACAATTAGAACTAGTGACTATTTGGTTTACCTGTCTTCTTGGCCTATGGGGGCAATTTATTGCGATATGTCCTGATCCACCACAGTAAAGACATAGTCGATTTGTACGGCGTCGCTGCTTTTCTTCTTCGGATAATGGCCCTCGACGATGTGTGTGTCAATCTCCATCGGAGTCGAAGTATTCGCATTATATGACTCCCTCGGAAAAGGTCTTGCTACCACTGAGGCGTAGGTGGGCTCTGATCTTGCCCTCGGTATCTGTAGTTGTCGTTCTGAACATCGCTCAAAGAGGCAGTTGTCACATCTCACCGCGCGACTGATTGCTTCTGTTAAGGACTTTGGCTCTTTGGGGAAGGTCAAGAGTAAATCCTTGATGTCGTTGCGTAAACCATAACGGAATTGCTCCATCAACGCTTGATCATCCCAAGGGATATCGGCGGCGAGTAGGCGAAAATCTGCAGCATATGCGGAGGCTGGACGATCACCTTGGCGTAATCGCCGAATTTTGTTGATTGCGGTCCTGATGCTGTCAGTATCTCCGAAACATGCTTTAAACTCACCTAGAAACTCTTCAAAATTGTTGAGTTACGGGGATTCCTTTTCTAATAGTGGAGCGAACCATGCCAACGCTGAGCCACTTAACAAAGTGCCTACTAAACCCACTCGTGATGCATCGGTGGGATACCGGGAAGGATGCATTTGAATAACTAATCGTACCTGGTTAAGGAACCCTGTAAACTGCGATCGCGTTCCATCAAACTTCGTGGGAAGGCCAATCTTGGGTTCTTTATGAATCCCTTGTGTTCCAGGCCCTTGTTGTTCCATCGCTACGATCGTTGCTTCGAGTTGTTGCACGCGTAACGCAAGTTCCCCATGCTGTTGTTGCGTTTGCTGCTTTTCTAAGGAGATTTGTTGAAGATCCCCCAGCAACCGTTGGTTTTCTTGTTCCAAAGCATGGAACTTCTCTTTCAAGCATTGAAATTCCGAGAAAACAGATTGATATTCTTTAGCGCTAACAGTGGCCATCGGATGAAAGAAAAGAGGAATAAGAGATTAGTAGGAAATGAGAGAGACAGAAGGTAGGCAAATTGGTTCAAACTGTCAAGAACAGTACTAAGACAGAGAAGGAATTAGTACTAAAAGAAGTATTAGTACTAAGAGAGGTGAAGAACTCTCGAGAGGAGGAAAGAGTGAGTGAGAGGGAGGGAGAGAGAGATCGAGAGAGAGAGAGAGAGAGAGAGTGATGATAAGAAAAGATATATATTATGTGAAGAAAATGTACAGTAGCTAGGAGGCTTAAGACTGGCGTTGAACCGATTTGGTTCGAAATAATGCCTTGTGCCTCCTTTTATAGTGTTCTAAGGAATACTCCTGAAGTTTCTAGAATGTTCCAGAGAAATCTGGAATATACATCAATTTTCTATAATAAAACATGAATGAAAATAATATTCTATGTATTACAATGTATAGTCTAATGGTCAAGAGCTCGACCCATGTAGTATAAGGTCATGGGTTCGAGTCTTTCCATATCATGACAATTGGAAGTTCCTAGCTTGCATGCATCCTCATTTCTAGCTTGCACTCATTCTCATGCATTCTCTATTGCATGCATCCTCATGCATACTCTTATTTCTAATTGGCTTACATAGCCCTACCTTCTTGTATAAATACTCAAGTGCACCTTGATTCTAATCGAGGTGAACAACACCAGTTACGGATTCTATAAGTTAAGTTCTTGTTCTTTTCCTCTCTCTTGTTTTCTAGTCTTTTCTTCGCTCTGCTCTATTATACTTGTCCGTGACAATAAGCATAATTCGGGGTAATTTGACCCACATCGTAATGTCGATTCTAGCGTTGTTGTGCAACTTGAAGGTTTTGGGAGTTGGCTTGTCGAAGGAGGGGGAGCATTTGTTGGAGATTGATCCCCCAAGTGGCACTATCCATGTTGGCAGGTTTGGAATGGACGTCAATGGACGATTCTAGTGGGAGCCAAGGGTCACGCCCATAGAGTGATCGAAAAGGGTTTATCTGTGTTGACGTTGTCGTGAAGATCTGCCACTATGTGCGGATCGTGAGGCGGAACCGCCGGGGTTCTGGACCGGAAGGATTCGAAGTTTGCACTAGCTTTAGCGAGAAAGTATTTAACATAGATTGAAAGAGAGAGAGAGATTGAGATAAGATAGAATGCTTGACTTTAGATTGAGAGAGATTAAGATTGAACTCTTGACTTTAGATTTGAAGAACAAGATATATTATCAATTGGATAACGAATTTTCTTCTCTTAATTTTTTGATTCATACATAGCCCCCTTCCGAAATTCACTCACTCTTTTATAGATGCCCCCATGCATATGGTGCATGTGAGGGTGCAAGACATGCATGCTTGCCATGTCATCATCTAAGCTCTCATGTATGAGAATTACATGTAAAAGTATAGTGATAAAAAATATATCTCTAAAGAAATGATTTGGCTTAATGGTAAGCCTATAGACTCAACTTGGAGGTGCAATGTTCAAGTCTTGCATACGTCCCTTTCTAAAGCACAAAATACTATTAGGCTTTTGGTCTTGTAATTACACCAAATATCTTTAAGACACCATGCACCGCGATCAACCGATCCATCTGATTTGCACTTGTTTGGTCCGCATCCCTAGCTGGTTCCGTCACCGGCTAGTCGTCGCATCCCGATCCGGTTCCGTCACCGACTGGTCACCGGTTGCCGCCGCCTCGCCGGCTCCGTCGCGATTTACACGATCATCGCATGATTTCGGTTAGCTCCATCAACATGTACGCTATCATTGATGAATATCATCGAAACATCTTGATGAAGGAAGCTGACATCAACACAAAATATAAAACGGTGGATAGGAAGATCAAGCCAGTTGCGGTTCCGCTACCGGAAGATAACTAGCAAAAGATGAAGGAAGTCGCTAACGATCCAAGCTTAAGAGATCCGAAGACAATAGGTCATGTCTTCACCGAAGAGAAGAAGGGGAAGCTACGAGTTGGAAGGGAGGATTTCCTTCTCCCTGAAGAGGAGCAAATATTTCGTGACATGCTTGAGAGACATGGGAAGGCTTTCGCATTTTTCCCACGAGAAATCGGATGTGTTGATCCAAGGACGATAGAGCCGATGGTAATCTTCACGGTTCCGCATGTACCTTGGAATTTGAAACCGATACCAGTTCTGAGAGCACATCTACCGAAGCTGATCGAGCTCTTAAAGGAGAAGGTGAATATGGGAATTTTGGAACCATTGAATGCTCCTTACTCTAATAGGTGGTTCACGGTGCAGAAGAAGAATGGATCATTGCGATTCATCCAAGATCTTCAACTCATCAACTAGGTGACAATTCGAAATGTTGGAATCGGTCCGAGCGTGGACAAAATTGTCGAGGCGTTTGCGGGCCGGTCCATCTACTCCATTGGCGATCTCTACTCCAGATATGACCAATTCCAATTGGCAATCATCAGTCGTGACATTACGACCATGAGGACTCCAATCGGGTTCATGCGGATGTGTACCTTGCCTCAAGGTGCAACGAACTCAGTGGCTCATATGGTGAATTCCATGAACAAGGTCTTGAAGGATTACATCACGGACATCACAATGCCATTCTTGGATGATATTCCGATAAAAGGATGTAAGGATGAGGAGAAAGATGAATCGAAAGATAAGGAAGGGTGTAGAAAGTTTGTCGTGGATCATATGAAAGATTGCGAGAAGGTGCTTCAAAGGCTCGAAGATGCGAATTTGACATTTTTGGGAGAAAAATCCGCATTCGGGCAACCAGAGCTCTTGGTGGTAGGTCACTTGTGTGGAGCATATGGCCGGAAGCCTTCGCCATCCAAGGTGAACGCAATCCAGGACATGAAAGAAGAATGCGTAAACCAAACGAAGGTTCGAAGGTTCCTTGGAGCATGTGCATTTTATCATATCTGGATTCCACACTATGCTCGTGTCGCCGAGCCATTATATGAACTACTAAAGAAAAGAATGAAGTTCAAATGGCGAAGCGAGCATACAAACGTGATGCGAAGATTGAAGAAACTACTTCTTGAAGCTCCAGCACTAAGAAAGGCCGACTATACCGAAGGGAAGCCGATTTATGTGATTGTAGATACGAGCCCAACCGGAATCGGGTGGGTCATCAATCAAGAAGGAGAAGATAATGCGTGGTATGCCATCCGGTTCGGAGCAAAGGTTCTCAACGAACGGCAACGAGGATACACCCAAGTCAAGCGAGAACTTTGGGGTATTGTGTCGGCAGTGAAGACGGACAATGACTACCTAATCGGGTCGGAAGCGATAATTGAGATAGATTGTCTCCCAATCCTCGAGATGATCTCAGGATGTGCAACACCAGATCTAGCTATGCTAAGGTGGATCGCTTATATTAAATCTTTAAACCCAGAGATCCGCCACATTGCAGGAAAGAAGAACACCATGGCTGACATGCTGTCGAGGGCAAGATTTGAGAATGAAGGTGACATGGTTTCGGAAGATGAAGACGTCACCCTCGACTTCTTAAAGCTGGCTCAACTATCGGCGGAAGACAAGGGCAAGCTAACCCTCCACGCCTTCAACGAGGACGAGTACGAAGGGGAGTGGTTACTAATCGGCAGATTCCTAAGAAAAGTGACGACGGATGCTTCGTTGACGAAAGAGGAGGCCCTACGAATCCGGAAGAAAACTTACCAACACTTCTTGAAGGCAGGATTCCTTTGGTGACACCCAAAAAGAAGGACAGGAATACCACGTCGAGTGGTGGTGAAGAAAGGAAGAGCAAGTGACGCTAATGACCGAATTCCACGAGAGTGCCTGGGCAGGTCATAGAGGAACATGGGCGACGTTCGAGAAATTGAAGGAGAAGTAATGATGTACTCCAATTCGTTTCCACATGCGAAACATGCCAAGTACATTCGAATATATGATTCAAGTAGCTAGGCCACACCCATTCATTTGATTAACTTAGTTCAAGTCACCTTGAACTCTCTATGCTCCACACATAGACACACAATTCTAGCTTTTAGCTTTGCTTTATATATTGTAAGATCCTTGTTTGTCCTATCTATGTGGGACATCTCACAGGTTTGTTTTTCTTTTCTTTTCTTTTCTTTTTGCGTAACTTCATACCCACATAACTTCACACTTAGTTGACCATTTGTTATGTAGCAAAGTGCATTCAAAAGCTCTTCAAGACCTCCATCTTTTTGTACCAAGATATTAAACTTATTTAAAATAGTATCTTCACTATTATTGTTTTATATTTCGTGAGAAGAACCACACTCGATTTCGTATGTTCCTCACAAGTTTCACACTATCGCCTGTTACCGGCCGGCAAGGAGTCCAAAATACGGAGTGAAGGAATTAATTAAGTATGGTTGTAAATAAGCATAGTGTGGACGGACGGACTGGAAACGGTATGCCGTTCCAGATCCGGACGGATCCCGAATAGGTGCGATAGGCACCGTTTTGTACTACGGACCGGAAACCTATTTAAAGGCCCGGAGCCCATTGTAATCGCAGCGGATAATTAATAGAGCGTATGGTGTTTATACTTCTGTGTTGATTTCCGTTCTGTAATTACTGTTATATCTTACGCTTGTAATTAACAAAAGCGCTCTAATCGTGTAACCTACGTAAGTCGGTGTAATCGTTGAGTCATAATCCTATGCCGTAATCACCCTTTGGTCAAGTGTCTCCGCGACACCTTGTGTTAGGCCTTGTCCGGTCAGAGAACAACACAGTTTGGCGACCACGATTCCTGCTTTCTCGCAGCGAACGACGGCTTAATGGATGACTAGACCAACGCACGACCTGGTTACAGACCGAGCTCGACGCCTCGCCGAACGGCAAAGACGGCGTGAGACTTTCCAGCAAGCAGCGCACAAAATTCGCTCAGATCGTTCGTTCTCCAACGAGATCCGGAGAGTCGCGGAGGAATCTCTTCGGTTACAGCAAACTCGCGACTAGGACGACGGAAGCGGTCTAAGTAGTCTCCGGGAAACCGAACGCCTCCTCGAGGCGCTGGCAAGCGGAGAAAACGAGGCAGAAGCCTTTTCAGCCTACGAATCGGATTCCGAAGGGGGATACAACGTGCACACGAACTACCGGAGCAGCAACGATACCCCCGGCGGCCCAGAGGACGACGGGTCGGATACCGTGCCGACTCCAGAACCGGAACCGTTCGACCAGGGCTATCCGGAACCGCAAACGGAAGCCGTCAACCCACCAACACCGGAAGTGGAAGAAGCAAAGCCACCGACACCAACGAAAGAGCCGGCGAAGGTACCGGAAGAAGAGCCGGTGAAGGAACCGGAAAAAGAACCGGAAGAGGAACCGGAAAAAGCACCGGCAAAAGAACCGGAAAGATATCAACAAACGCCACTAAACCGCGGCCTAATACTGGACGACGACATGTCGTTCCAATACTCAAAGTATCGCGATGATCCGGACGCGGAAGCGCATGTTCATGCCTTCGAGCAGACATGGGAAGCAAATCACGCGTCCCAGCGATTGACACCGGAGGAAGAAGAACGCTCGAAGATAGCGGAATTCGGGGTCACGTTGGAAGGACCAGCGGCACGATGGCGGCGGACGCAGGACCCGGCGACCATCACAACCTTTGCAGAATTAAAAGCAAAATTCTTGCATTTTTTCCACAAGGAGGTCGACCAGACGACGATGGTGGGCCTGTTTTATACGATCCGACAGGAGGCAAGGGAAAGCATTCCCCAATTCATCATCCGTTTCCAACGAATGCATAGCCAGCTTGCCCGTGCACCCCCGGAGGAGGAATTACGGACGATATTTTTAAACGCACTCCGGGAACCGTTACGCACGGTGTGTACGGTGATCGACTTTCGAGGAAGCACCATTGACCAGGTCATTGACCGGGTCAGAGAAATGGAAAAGTCAAGCTCATGGCTTACACTGGGAGCACTGCAACTGGCGTTACCCACCGATGAAGATCTCCGGTTCCGGCAGGCAATTCAATGCACAATCTGCTTGAATGCCGGACACTCGGCAGTGGAGTGCACCATGCGAACCCAGTGTGTGATTTGTCAATCCAAGAGTCATACAACGGACCGGTGCGAGTATAACCTGCTAAACCGACAAGCACCACCCGTCCGACGGATCGAGCCAAGAAGCAGCCGAGACGAAGATGAAGATCGTTGGCAAAGAATGAACCGGTACCGACCGGCACAGGATGTCCGGTACGGAGACAGACAAGAAAATGATGGCTGGTACGGGGATCGGCATGATAACTACGACCGGTATGAGCGATCGGACCGTTATTGGGAGTCCAACAGACGACACGAGCAATACGACAGAGACCATTCCCCTGGTTACCGAAGGCACCAGGAGGACTACGGCCGATTTTACGATCCACCACGACAGGACTACCGAAATAAAAATAAGAATAATAAGAAACGTAATTTCAAGAAAGGTGGTCACCCTAGGGACCCGGAACATGGAACCCCAAGGAGCCAACCGGCACAGAGCGCACCACTCACTACGGGACCGACTCCGGCTACCAACAATGCTGAATCCAGCAATACCCGTAAAGAGTACTGCTACTACTGCAGGCAGGAAGGCCACTACAGTAACCAGTGCCCGGCAAAGAGCTACGATAAACGACCAGCAGTTAATATGGTGGTTCCGGAAGTGGCGGATGTACAGCAAGTAACCACACGGTCGAAAGGCATGGCCAAAGAGTGGGAAACACAAGAGGCCATACGAAAACAGGCGACGGAATGGGTGAAGGAAGCCAATGAAAGAAACGTCGCGGACGCGGAACGGCAAAAGGCGAATACCATAGGGAGTGCCGGCGGTAGCCACGCAGAAAACGAGACATGGCAAGCACTGCAAGAATGTCAGATCACGTTGCCATTAGGAAGACTCTTGCAGCTCGTGCCGCGATTTACGGAAGGACTAAAATCGGTCATGACAGACGGTATAGCCCCACCGGCACCAGTCCTCTTCTCGAATCCGGAGGAGGGACCGACGGTGGTGGACACTAGTAGTCCGATGATTACAGTTATTGTCAAAGGGCACGAACTTCCCGGCACAGTAATCGATGGAGGTTCCAGGGTGAACGTAATAAGCCTCCGCACGTGTGATGCCTTGGGTATACATGAATGGGAGCCATGTCCGTTCTGGCTACGGATGGCGGATACGATCTCTGTACGGCCGACGGGCTTAATACGGAAATTGGAAGTCACCATAGGAGGTCACACATTTCACATCTCGGCTGTAGTGCTGCAGCTACAGGCGCAAGGCGCGTACCCACTGTTGCTGGGCAGACCATGGTTGAAAACAGCACACATCAAGCAAAATTGGCGGAAAAATATGATTACCTTCCGGCGCGGAAAAGCCAAGGTCCGGGTACCGACACAACCACGGACGAGCAACGGTAAGGAATGCACACCGCTGTATGCGGAATGCGTGAACATGCTTGAAGGGTTGGCAGACGACGAAGAAGCCCAGTACTTGGAGGAACACCCGAAGATCGTACCACTCTTCAAGATTGACGTAGCTGAAGCCGTAGCGCCATACTTGCCGCAGCGGGACGAAACCGAAGCCGAACCAGACAAAGATTCGATTCGGGAATTACGGCAAGCACAGGAAGCGTTGGAACGGGAAATGGCCGTTTCCCAACGGGTAAAAACATCCCAGCTCGACGAAGTGAACCTAGGAAGCAAGGACGAATCAAAGCCGGTACACATCGCCAAAGAAATGAAGCCGGAAGATAAAGCGGCGATGATCAAACTTCTCACGGAGTTTCGCGACGTATTCGCCTGGTCATACGAAGACATGCGAGGGTTGGACCCTCAATTATATCAGCATCAGATCCACTTAGGCAAGGACGCGAAACCAGTGGCGCAAAGACGTTACCGAATGAACCCCAACTACGCCGCCAAAGTGAAGGAGGAAATCGACAAACTCTTAAGAGTGGGCTTCATCCGGCCGGTAAAGAAAGCGACGTGGCTGAGCCCCATCGTCGTCGTCCCAAAGAAGAACGGTAAAATCCACGTGTGTGTAGATTACAGGAAACTAAAGGCAGCCACAATTACGGATGCATTCCCTCTTCCGTTCATGGATGGAGTACTGGATGCCGTCGCCGGCCATGAAGTTTATAGCTTTTTAGACGGGTTCAGCGGATACAATCAAATCCGGATGCACCCTGACGACCAGGAGAAGATAGCATTCGTAACCGAATGGGGAGTGTTTGTGGCCGTAGTAATGATGTTCGGACTAAAAACGGCACCAGCAACTTTCCAGCGAATCATCATGGAGATCTTCGGCGAATACATTCCAGCCTTCATGCAGGTTTTCCTGGATGACTTTGCAGTCTATAGCCGGGAAAAAGACCATTTGCAGCACCTACGGTTATGCCTTGAAAAGTGTAGGCTATACCGGCTAAGCTTAAACCCAGCAAAATGCATCTTTGGGGTTTCAAGTGGAATCTTACTGGGACACATTGTAAGTAAGGAGGGCATTGCGGTCGACCCGGACAAAGTAAACGCGATACTAGGGGCACCGGCGCCGAAAACGGCCAAAGCACTAAGCCGATTCTTAGGACAGATCCGGTGGCACAGCCGGATGCTCCGTCACTTGGCTGACTTGGCTACACCATTACACACCGCGGTACATCGGACACCGTTCCAATGGACGGATACGGAGGATAAGACATACAATGCCCTGAAGGTACTTTTGTCGCAAGCACCCATCGTGCAGCCTCCGGATTGGAGCAAGGAATTTCATGTGTTCGTTGACGCTTCCGACATCGCTATCGGCAGCGCCTTAATGCAACTTACGGAGCCCAAATGGTACCGGCCGGTATATTACACCAGCCGGAAGCTGTCCCAAGCGGAGAAGAACTATTCGACTACAGAACGGGAGGCCCTAGGCATGATCTACAGTGTCACAAAGTTTCGTCATTACCTATTGGGAAGGAAGTTCTCCTTTCATGTGGATCACTCGGCGCTCCTGTACTTAGTGTCCAAGGCGTCCCTGACCGGTAAGTTGGCCCGTTGGACCTTGCTGTTGCAGGAGTTCGAATTCGAGATCTTCCACCGGCCCGGAATCCAGCATGTCGTAGCAGACTACCTGAGCCGGTTAGAGTCCGGAGAATCAGGCGACGGAGTATCGGATGAATTCCCGGACGCAGAGTTATTCCGTATCACCCCGGAAACGGCAGCGGACGACACGGTGGCATCAGAAGATAGGTGGCTGACAAACATGCACCAGTTCCTAAGCACGGGCCTGCCACCGGAGGAAATGAACCGGGACGAGAGGAAACGACTGGCGGTGCAGAGCCGCAATTTCTGTCTGTTACGGGACACTCTCTACCACAAGGGGGCAGATGGAATATGGAGACGGGCAGTCCGTAGTGACGAGAAACAAGTAATCTTACGGGAAGCACACTGTGGGGTTGCCGGAGGACACTATGTCGGGGAAGCGACGGCAAGGAAAGTATGGCAGAGCGGCTTATGGTGGCCCACGACGTTAAAAGACGCCGTCAAGTATGCTAAGGAATGTGACCTATGCCAACGAATGGGCCAGCCTACGGAGCAAGCACGGATGCCACACCAACCGGTACTTCCACTAGAGCCATTCCAGAAGTGGGGGTTGGATTTTGTCGGACCGTTCAAGCCACCGGCAATGAGAACGGGTAATCGTTATGTCATCGTGGCAACAGATTATTGCACTAAATGGGTGGAGGCTAAGGCCTTGAAAGACAACACCGCGTCATCCACAACAAAATTCCTGTACGAAAACATTTGGTGCCGATATGGATGTCCGATTGAATTAATCAGCGACCAAGGAGGGCACTTCCTCGGCCAGGTAGTTGAAAGCTTAACAACGTTCTATGCCGTGGTCCATAAACGGAGCACACCGTACTACCCACAAGCAAACGGGTTAGCAGAGTCAACCAACAAAACGCTCCAGAACATTCTCCGCAAAATCGTCAATGAAAACCGGACGGACTGGGATACAAAGCTCCATAGCGCGCTATGGGCGTACCGAACGGCATACAAAACAAGTATCCGGACAACGCCGTTCCGGTTAGCGTTCGGCTTAGAGGCGGTCATGCCGGTGGAATTTCAGGTACCAAGCTTACGGATCCAACTACGGGAACGGCTGAATGAAAAGGAGTCGGAGGAAATGCGGCTAGCAGCACTATGCGAACTGGAGGAGCAACGGCTGGCCAGCATCCTACACATGGAACTGGAGCAACGACGACGGAAAGCGTTCGTTGACCGTCACCGGAAAGGTAATGAAAAGATGTTCGAAATCGGAAAGCCGGTGCTAGTATTCCAAACGAGGATGGGCAAGATGCCGGGTAAACTCTGGTTTAGATGGACAGGCCCGTATTGGCTGACACGGGAATACAACGGGTCCTATCAGTTAGGGACACTTGCCGGTGAAGTGCTAGGCAAGTGGGTCAACGGATTTAGACTAAAGCCGTATAAAGGACCGATGCCAAGTAACCCGTTTATGCAGCCCACCGGCACTATACCGGGAACCTGTCCGGGAACGGTACGGATGGAAGAAAAAGACAACGGGGAACCCGTAGCAGAGGCGAAGGAAGACACGGCAACCCGTAAGGAAAATGGTAAGGGTCCGAAGGGACCTACGGATGTGTAAGACCACATACCGTCATTAAAAAAAAAAAAAAAAAAAATCATTAAAAATCGAGGTATGAACGGACGTGAAAGCAAGGAACGAAAAGGTACGTAGTGGGCATTTAAGAGCCGCCACGTTACTTAATACTAAATTGGTACACGACGTGCGCATGCTCGGAAAAGGCGCCAAGACGCACAGAGAAAAAGCAGAACGCATGGAGACCTTTACATTTCGCGAGCCAAGAAGCACAGAAGCACCAAGGCAGTGGAAGCTTAGCAAACGCGAACCTGCACTCAGAGAACCCCCACGTTCGGAACTCTCTCTCTCTCGCTCTCACTCTCATCACCACTCTACCTCGCCAACTTTCCTCGACCTCGAAGCAGACATGGACCCACAAACGCTGTCGGAAGCGGCCAGGAAATGGCTTAGGCAACACGGACTGGATGGGTTCTTGACCATCATGGAGGCACCACCGCACAAAGAAGCCGACCGGGTCATCAAGGAGCTCGACACAGAAGTCATCACCGAGGAAGCGATCCGTGCGCTAACAGGCCTTCCGGAGGGAGGTATTTTTCAGATCGATAACCCAACCTCGGAGCAACTCATCCGATATTTCGGTGAGTACTCTCTAGCCGGCAAAGGCTATCGAACGCAGGGCGGCGAAGATCCGCTATTCAAGGAGATAGCTCGAGTGCTCCATGAGTACGGCCACGTGTACCCCCGACCCCCTGTCATGCCAAAAAATCGGGCAAGGATGATCATAGCCACCTATGAAGGGATCAAGGTGGATTGGCCGGTGTTGATTGCAGACGGTTTGTGCGCGGCAATCGACACGGTACGAGGAAAGGACGGCAAGGAGGGCCGGAAGCTGTGGCATGCCGTAGCTCAGTGGATAACATTGCTCGCGCCACTGGTCGAGACCGTCCAGCCAAAGAAGTGGCCAAGATTATCGGAAGGAAGCACCTCGAAACCCGCGTCCAAACGACAGCAGCTGCTGGCGTCGAAGGCGACGAAAGGGAAGAAACGGCTCCCAGAACCGGAGGAGGTGTCACCGGTTCGACCCGTTAAGATAACCATACGGCGACCGGGACAGAAGGAACCGGAACCCTTGACGACACAGATACATGTCGTTACCCAGGAAGAGGAAACGGAGGAGCCAGTAGAGCACCTCCAACGACGGTCAAGAAGTAGGACCGCCGGGACAGCGGGGGAGCGTTCGGACCCGCAAAAGGAAGAAACGCCCCCAACTCAACCTGAGCAAACCACAAGGGAGGAACCGGAACCGGTGCGTATAGAACCGGCCTTGTCGACTTCTATACAAGAAGTCCTTCCAAGGGCTCCGGAGACGGCGAGAACCGGAACTCAACAGCCGGCGAGCCCAGCCAGCACACACAGCGGCCAAGGAGTAGAACCAGAACGGCAGATACAGGCACTCAGGCCAGACAATTCCACAGTGAACGAGCCGACCCGACCAGTACAGCAGCAAGGCACCAGTAGCATGTGGCTACGGTGGGTAGGCGAGCAGATCGCTGGAGCGGTCGAGTACATAGAGGCGGAGGAGAGAGCGCACCACGAACGGTTGCTCGTCACAACTGTAGATCTAGAGACGGCCTGGTCCAGAATCCGGAGCCTTGAACAAGACTTGGACAGGGTCACAAGGGAAATGGCTCAATTGGCTTTGACAACACAAGTCCAAGCACCGGTGACTCCGGGCAATGTACAGAATAGAGCGTCAGATCAACCTGTACATAGCAATCAGACCCCGGCAACGGAAACCGTTCCGGAGAGAAATGCGGCACAAGCCCAAGAGCTTGCGGACTTAAAGGATGAGTTAGCTGCCCAAGAAGCGCTGAGGAGCCGCGAAAGAGAGTTGAAGACGGCAGCGGAGGCAGAACTCAAAAAGACTGCTGAGAATCTACGCCGGGCCGAGGAGAGCTTACGAAAAGGCCACCAAGCGTACGACCGGCTCAAGGAGGAAAAGGAGAAAATGCTGCAAGAGAAGGACAGGCTCCGGAGAAACGCCGAAACAGAAGTAGAGCGCCTGAAAGAGGAACTCCGGCCGCTAAAGGACCGGGAGGACCGGAACCATCGCCAGATCAACGGCAAGCTCAAACAAAAAACGGAGGAATTTGAGCACTTGCACCGGGAGTATAAACGGTTGCAAACGGAGCACAAGGAACGGACAGATGAGCTCCGCCAAGCAGTTGATCGGACCGCAACGGCATACGCTAATGAACAAGCGGAAACCAGAAGACGGTTGGAAGAGGCGGAGAAGGTTCGGACAAAGCTCCTCAGGCAACAGCAGGCGGAAAGAGAAAGAGCGGCGGAGGTATTGCAGAGGCTGCAGACAACATATCAAGGGCAGCTGACGCGCTACAGAGAGCAGGCGGAGGATACGGCTAATCTCATCAAGCAGTTGAAGGAGGAACGACAAGTTGTGGAAAGTAGAGCGCAAATGGGAGCAAGTCGCATCCAGGATATCATGCGGGCCTGGTTGAACCAGACCAAGAGCTTGATTGACAACGGTTCCGTCAAATGGTGGACCAAGTGGGCCCCGAACGCGGCGGAACTCCAATTGCTCCGGGCCGACGTAGAGAACCGGCGGAAGGAGGGAGATGATTGCTATATGTTGACTTCCGAAGACTTCACCGGCATAAGAGATGAGCTGGCCGAAGACTTTCAAGCCTTGGCAGAGGACCAACTAGGGCAAGTCCGGCAACTTGTAGCTCAGCTGGACGACGACAGGCTGGAGGCGCAGATCCAGTTTGAAAGCTACGAGAGGTCCCGGATCCGGGAAGAGAAAGCACGAGAACCGGTTACGGTCAACCTCAGTGATGAGGAACCGTTACTGGAAGGAGACCGGACCGGAAGCAGTCAAACGGGGGTGCCGGAGTCAGAGAAACAAACGGAGCAGCCGCCTATAGAGCAGCCGGAGCAGTCTCAGTCCCAACCGCAACCACAGCAGCAGCAGCAAGCACAGCCGCAACAACCACAACCGGAAGAACAATTGGAAACTCTGGAACAAAGTATTTTGGACAATTTGGGTGACCAATGAAGGGGCCGAGAAGGGTTCGACGTACAAGGTACTGTCCCACGGGCGTGCCATGTGTTACCGGCCGGCAAGGAGTCCAAAATACGGAGTGAAGGAATTAATTAAGTATGGTTGTAAATAAGCATAGTGTGGACGGACGGACTGGAAACGGTATGCCGTTCCAGATCCGGACGGATCCCGAATAGGTGCGATAGGCACCGTTTTGTACTACGGACCGGAAACCTATTTAAAGGCCCGGAGCCCATTGTAATCGCAGCGGATAATTAATAGAGCATATGGTGTTTATACTTCTATGTTGATTTCCGTTCTGTAATTACTGTTATATCTTACGCGTGTAATTAACAAAAGCGCTCTAATCGTGTAACCTACGTAAGTCGGTGTAATCTTTGAGTCATAATTGTTGAGATTTCGGTCCCTCCGGATGGGATGTCCGGAGATGAATGACGGCAAGCCCGGTTGCGGTTACGGAATCGGAGGATGAAGAGTGCCCGGTTACGGAGACGGATGATGAAGACCTCGGCTACGGAGCCGGATGACGAAGACCCGGCTACGGAGCCGGATGACGAATGTACCCGGAGAGAGATCCGGATGCGGGGACATATTTGTGAATATGTTTGCCAAGAGCCCTTGAGGCTATATTTGTAAATAGCCCGAAAGTCATATGTGTATAAATATGACTTAGGGCAAAACAGTTTAGTGTTGCTACTCATTTTTCTGTTTTTCCACTCAAGAGGAGTGAAGAGAGAGCAGCCGTGAGAGAGTGAGAGAGAAGGAGGAAGGAAGAGGTCGACGCCTCTGTGTAATACCACCGCCTGTGGCGAGGACAGCGAGCTCAAGGTCGTCGCCTTGCAGCTCGCCATTGTACATTCCGCGTATAGTGATAGTTGGAGTCTTGCACTCCCGTGGTTTTTTTTTCCCATTTAGGGTTTCTCCACGTAAAACATCCAGTGTGCCCTTCTCTCTATTGTCTTCGTGCATTGTTGTATTTCCTGTTTTCTGTGAGTTGATCCTATTCCTCGGCTCTGGCTGAGCACGGTTTTTCAACAAACTGGTATCAGAGCGAACTGCTGCAGAAAATGGAAGGCGGCGGCAGCGGGCAGCCGGGGATGATGGTGCTGAATGCGCAGAATTACGCCGACTGGAAGATCAAGATGGAGGATCTTCTGATTGTTCGGGACCTGTACGAACCGATTGACAGGTCGGAAATACCGAAGGGGGTACTTGAGTCGGAGTGGAAGCTCCTGAACCGGAAAGCCGTAGCGACGATCCGACAATATGTCGATGTAAGCGTCCTACAACATGTGGCAAACGACACCAACGCATATGAGATGTGGAAGAAGCTGTCGGGCCTCTACGAGAGGAAGAATGCGTTGAACCGGACCTCCCTGATGAGGAAGATAGTGAACCTCAAGTACCGGGACGGCGAGAGTATGGTGGAACACGTAAGCACGTTCATGGGATTCGTGAACCAGCTTGCGGCGATCAAGTTCCCGCTGGAGGATGCAATGCAAGCCATCATTCTGATGTGTACATTGCCGGAAAGCTGGGAGAACTTGGTGGTGACTCTCAGCACCTCCTGCACAGAAGATAACTTGTCCTTACAAACGGTAAAGACAAGTATTTTGAACGAAGAAGCGCGTCGGAGAGATAAAGAACCGGCCTCCGACTCGAAGGCGCTGCTTACCGAATCGGATCGGGGAAGACAATGGAACCGGAGTCCGCAAAGACGGGAGAAGTCGGGGACCCGGTCGCAGTCAAGAGGAAGGCCAACATGCTTCCACTGTGGGAAGCCGGGGCACTTCCGGAAGAATTGTCGGCATTACCGAAAGGACAACGGAGCCGACGACACCGATTCGAAGAAGTCACCGGAGAGAAACGGTGCATACCGGGGAGCCACGGACTGGAGAGGTTCGGATCGGCGAGGGCAGGACCGGAAAGGAACGACGGCACTCGCGGCAAGTGAGGAAGAAATCATGCTCATTACCGAAGAGAGGGAGCTGAACCTTGCCGGTGTAGAGACGACCTGGGTGGTTGATTCCGGAGCGTCGTTCCACCTGACCCCGGAGAAGAAATACTTCTCATCCTACACAACCGGTGAGCACGGCTGTGTCCGGATGGGAAATGAAGGCACATGCCGGATTGCCGGCATAGGAGACGTGTGGCTGTTGACATCAACCGGATGCAAGATGCTGTTGAAGGATGTGCGACACGTTCCGGAGGTCCGATTGAACCTGATCTCGGCCGGGAGGCTAGATGATGAAGGCTACACGGGTAGCATCCGGAACGGTGTCATGAAGTTCAGCAAGGGGAGCCTGATAGTGGCTCGGCCCCGGAAGGTCAACACCCTGTACCTGATGAATTCCCGGCTACGTCCGGAGGAGCTGAACGTGGCAGCCGACACTGCCGGTGAGCTGTGGCACAAGAGACTGTGCCACATGAGCGAGAAGGGGATGAAGAGGCTTGCAGAAGACAACCTCATTCCAGTGAAGCATGTGCATCTGGAGAAGTGCACCGATTGCCTGGCCGGTAAGCAGAACCGAACCTCCTTCCACTCAAGGCCACCGACGAGACGTAGCGCACCATTGGAGTTGGTGCACACTGATGTGTGTCAGGTAGAAACGAAGTCACATGGCGGAGCCCAGTACTTCGTGACTTTCATTGATGATCACAGCCGGAAGCTGTGGACAGCACCGTTGAAGACAAAGGACCAAGTATTGTCCGTCTTCAAAGAACTCCACGCGAGAGTGGAAAGGGAATCCGGCAAGAAGCTGAAAGCGATACGAGCGGATAACGGAGGGGAATACCGGGGGCAGTTCCAGGAGTATTGTCGCTCGAAGGGAATCCGGCTCGAGTTTACTGTGCCGAAGACGCCGGAACTGAACGGGCTGGCCGAGAGGATGAACCGGACCATAATGGAGAGGGTCCGGAGTATGCTGGCGCATGCGAAATTACCCAAGGGGTTTTGGGCTGAGGCAATGTCGACGGCGGCATACGTGATAAACAGATCACCCTCAGTACCTTTGGACGGAGACACGCCGCAGAAAGTGTGGACCGGTAAGGAAGTGTCCTACCGGCATCTGAAGGTGTTCGGGTGTCTCGCCTACGTGCATGTGGCAAAGGACCGGAGAGGAAAGCTAGATCCAAAGACCCGGCCATGCATATTCCTCGGTTACGGCGACGACGAGTTCGGCTACCGAGTATGGGACCCGGTCAACAAGAAGATATTCAGGAGTCGAGACATCATCTTCATGGAGGACAAGACACTCGCCGACTTGGAGTCGGAGAAGAAGATGAAGAGCTCCAAGTCGACCGGTGAGGATCAACTCTACGAGGAGCAATCCCGACCGGCAAGGGACCGGTTAGCACTCGAGGATCCGGCCGAAGACGGTGAAGAAACAGAACCGGCCGAAGAAGATGAAAATGATACCGGGACCGGCCCCGATCCCGAAATGGATTCGGATGAAGAAGAATCGGAAGAACCGGTTACCGAAGCTCCGGAACGGAGATATCCTCTATGGAGAGAAGGGCCCCCCGGAGATTTCCGGAACCAGAGCACGTGCTGCTAACCGACGAGGGGGAGCCGGAGAGCTTTGAAGAAGCAAAGCATGACACCCAGAGCCGCAGGTGGTTGAGTGCCATGCAGGACGAGATGGATTCCCTGCATGAGAACCACACATATGAACTTGTGGAGCTGCCGAAAGGAAAACGGGCACTCCGTAACAAGTGGGTGTTCAAACTGAAACCGGGAGATGCCGGAAACCCCCCGAGATACAAAGCCAGGATCGTGGTGAAGGGGTTTCAGCAGAAGAAGGGCGTCGACTTCGACGAGATATTTGCCCCGGTAGTGAAGATGACCTCCATCCGGACGGTGCTGAGCATAGCGGCAAGCATGGACCTCGAAGTAGAACAGATGGACGTGAAGACGGCATTCCTTCACGGTGACCTCGAAGAAGAAATCTACATGCAGCAACCGGAAGGATTCGAGAAGAAAGGGAAGGAGCACCTGGTATGCCGGTTGAAGAAGAGCCTTTACGGACTGAAGCAGGCTCCCCGGCAATGGTACCGGAAGTTCGACTCCTTCATGACCGACGAAGGGTACCTCAAAACGCAGTCCGACCACTGCGTGTTTGTGAAGAAGTTCGAAGGAGGAGACTTTCTAATACTCCTCCTGTACGTGGACGACATGTTGATCGTCGGACGGGACCAGGTCAAGATACGGATGCTGAAGAAGGCTCTTCACCGAACCTTCTCAATGAAGGACTTGGGTCCGGCGAGGCAAATATTAGGGATGCACATCATCCGGGACCGGAAGAAGAAGCAGTTGTGGCTGTCACAGGAGAAGTACGTGACAAAGGTGCTTCAACGGTTCAACATGTCGGAAGCAAGACCGGTCGGGTCAACCCTCCCGGCAAACTGCAAGTTGTCCAGCAAGCAAAGCCCCAAGACAAAGGCTGAGAAGGAGGACATGATGAAAGTACCATATGCCTCTGCCGTCGGAAGCTTGATGTACGCAATGGTGTGTACCAGACCGGACATAGGATACGCAGTCGGAGTGGTGAGCCGGTACATGAGTAATCCCGGCAAAGACCACTGGAACGCGGTCAAGTGGATACTCCGATACCTGAAGGGCACGGCAAACGTGTGCCTCCGATTCGGCTCCGGTAAGCCCGAACTCGACGGCTTTACCGATTCGGATATGTCGGCTGATGAAGATACCAGCCGGTCCACATCAGGGTATGTGATGACGTATGCAGGGGGAGCTGTTTCGTGGCAGTCGAGGCTGCAGAAGACGGTTGCGTTGTCAACCACGGAGGCGGAGTACATGGCGGTTGTTGAAGCCGGCAAGGAAATAATATGGATGAAGGACTTCATTAGAGAGCTCGGTATCCAGCAGGAGGAGTACCGACTCTACTGCGACAGTCAGAGTGCCATCCACCTTGCGAAGAACGCGGCTTATCACTCCCGGACGAAGCACATCCAGCGAAGATATCACTGGATCCGGGAAAGGATAGAAGACAAGGAGTTCGTGCTGACGAAGGTCCACACGGACGAGAACGGGTCGGATATGCTGACCAAGGTGCTCACACCCGACAAGCTGGAAGCATGCCGGAAGAGGATCGGACTGGAGAGACATCCCATGCCGAAGTGAAGGGGGAGTTTGTTGAGATTTCGGTCCCTCCGGATGGGATGTCCGGAGATGAATGACGGCAAGCCCGGTTGCGGTTACGGAATCGGAGGATGAAGAGTGCCCGGTTACGGAGACGGATGATGAAGACCTCGGCTACGGAGCCGGATGACGAAGACCCGGCTACGGAGCCGGATGACGAATGTACCCAGAGAGAGATCCGGATGCGGGGACATATTTGTGAATATGTTTGCCAAGAGCCCTTGAGGCTATATTTGTAAATAGCCCGAAAGTCATATGTGTATAAATATGACTTAGGGCAAAACAGTTTAGTGTTGCTACTCATTTTTCTGTTTTTCCACTCAAGAGGAGTGAAGAGAGAGCAGCCGTGAGAGAGTGAGAGAGAAGGAGGAAGGAAGAGGTCGACGCCTCTGTGTAATACCGCCGCCTGTGGCGAGGACAGCGAGCTCAAGGTCGTCGCCTTGCAGCTCGCCATTGTACATTCCGCGTATAGTGATAGTTGGAGTCTTGCACTCCCGTGGTTTTTTTTTTTCCATTTAGGGTTTCTCCACGTAAAACATCCAGTGTGCCCTTCTCTCTATTGTCTTCGTGCATTGTTGTATTTCCTGTTTTCTGTGAGTTGATCCTATTCCTCGGCTCTGGCTGAGCACGGTTTTTCAACAATAATCCTTTGCCGTAATCACCCTTTGGTGAAGTGTCTCCGCGACACCTTGTGTTAGGCGTTGTCCGGTCAGAGAACAACATCGCCGAAAATCTTCATGACAACGCTTGTACAAATGTATGGATGTATGGTAGGCGTGGGTGATGAAATGCAAGATTTGATCCCAGGTTTTGTGGCATGGATTGATGTAAGAGGCAATCTCCCACTTGAGGGTCTTGTTGAGACGTTCGGTGAGGCCATTTGTTTGTAGATGGTATGGGGACATAAACACCTGTTGGACACCTACTTAAGTTGCAACAACGTTGAGAACATCCCATGGAACTAGCAACCTTGATCAGATAAGAGTTGGACAAGGCAACCATGCTGGCGACTGTAGGCGTAGTGACGTTAGGGATGACAATGGTTTCAACCCATCTTGTGAGGTATTTTGTTATGACTAGGATACACTTGTCCCCTGGGGGTTTTGGGAAAAGGTCCCATGAAATCCCATCTGACAATCTCGAAAGGTGATGTGATAGTGATGGGTTGGAGCATTCCAACGGGCTTGCCCGTAGGTTTGATGTGTTGACACAAAGCACATTGTTTGATGTAGGTAGAGATAGAGTGTCACATGTTGGGCCAATAATACCTAAGGCGTAATTTTTCGAGAACCTTGTGGAAACCCAGATGGCCCAACAGTGGGTGGTCGTCATAAAATTGGAGGTATGTTTGTTGTAGGGCATGAGGGATGTAGCGGAGCATGAACCATCGTTGTGAGGGAAATGGTTGGAGGGAGCACAACTAATGGGTTATCTCTTGGATGGTGGGGTCGTGTTGCTAAAGTGTAACAAGTTGTGGCAGTGGCAACGGAAGATCGGATGTCTCGGGGAGAAATTGGACAGCTTGGAAGTCGGCCCGAGAGAGACTATCATTGACCAAATTGGTTACACCTTTCTGATAGGAGAGGGTAAACTGGTCATCTTGGAGTGCCAGCGTCCATCGCAACAAGCAACCCAAGGGGTGAGGTTGATAGATAAGAGAAAGCAAAGGTTGGTGGTTAGTCTCAACCGTCAGCTTCCCGCCATGAAGGTATGGGTGAAGACATTGGAAAGACCAGACGATCACAAGTAGGTCCTTCTCGGTGGTTGAGTAGTTGCGTTCAGCCAGCGCGAGAGTTCGTCTAATGAAAGTGCTCGCCTTTTCTTGCCTATGGCAATCGGCTTGCAGGAGGACAGGTCCTAACCAATGGTTTGAGGCGTCTATTTGCAATGTGAATGGTTGGTCAAAGTTAGGACGGGTGATGTCAGGAATAGTACTAAAACATAAACAGAATTAGTACTAGAGAAGGGAGGTACTATTAGTACTAAGAGGACGGGACTACATAAGACTCTCGAGAGGGAGGAAAGAGAAAAGAAGATAGAGAGAGAGAGATGATGATGATAATAGATGATATATTATAGGAAGAGTAAGTACAAGATGGCTATAAGGTTTAAGACTGGCGTTGAACCAATTTGGTTCAAAATAATGCCTAGTGCCTTCTTTTATAGTGTTCTCAAGAGAAATCCTGAAGCTTCTAGAATGTTCCAGAGAAATCTGGAATTTACATTAATTTCCTATAATAAAACTTAAATGAAAATAATATCCTACGTATTACAATAGATGGTATAATCGTCAAGAGCTCGACCCATATAACATAAGATCATGGGTTCGAGTATTGCCATATCATGACAGTATCTCCCCCTTAAGACGGCGAGTGGAACGAGTCGGCGCTGATTGCGGACCGGGTTTGTTCGGATACTTTCGGTGGAACTCAGCAAGAAGATCCTGAGCATTGGCAACATGCTCGACGGGTTCCCAAGTACGTTTGCTCGGACTATAACCGAGCCAATCGACCAAATAATAAAGTTTGTTGTGAACAAGTTTGGAATCGAGGACGGCAGCAACTTCATACTCCGGGCCGGCTTCCAACTCAAGTGGGGGTGGTGGTGGTATAACACGATCGGCTATGGAAAACCAGATGCATCTAAAGATGCGTAGGGAGATCAAGACGAAATGTGACATCATTAACCTTACTAGTAATACGGAAAGGACCGAGTCGTCGATAATCCAACTTGTCGCACGATCGAGTAGTCTTGATGTGACGACGTAAGAGTCATACTCGATCTCCGATGGCAAAAGAGGAGGGAAGCCGATGACGATCCGCATAATTCTTCTATGTGTGTTGAGCATGACGAAGATGAGTAGAGAGATCCATCTGGATCTTGCGTAGCATCTCCAAATGATCCTCGGCACGAGGATTGGTAGGTAGCTCTGGGGTGTTGATCACCGACCAACGAGGATGAGAACCGGTATATAAGCGTAAAATGGGGAGACCCGAGTCGAGTGAACAGCATTATTATATGCAAACTCCACAAAGTGGAGAATCTCAGCCCAATCGTCCTATTGATAACTCAGAAAACACCGGAGATATTGTTCCAACGTTTGTTTTGTTCGTTTCGCCTGCCCATCGGTCTGGGGATGGTAGCCGGAGGGGAGGTTGCAAGAGACCTTGAGCATCGTGAAAAGATGCTGCCAAAATTTGGAGACGAATTGAGGTCCTCGGTCACTAATGATACTGTTTGGGAGGCCATGATGCCGAAATACCTCACGCATGACAAGGGCGGCGGTTTCCTCGCTAGTGATGGCCTTAGTACACGGCACAAAATGTGCCATCTTAGTATATCCATCGACGACGGTTAATATAGCATCGAACCCCATCGAAACCGGCAGATCTGTGATAAAATCAAGACAAATAGACTGCCACAGCTTACTTGGAATCGGTAAGGGTTCCAACAAGCCATATGGATGGTGTTGGGGCTCCTTTGCTTGGCAGCAAGCATCACAACTCCGAACGTAGTCGTCGACAAAATGTCGCATATGGGGCCACCAAAAAGATCGTTGAACGAGATCCAAGGTTTTAGTACTACCGAAATGTCCCGCCGTATAGGTGTCGTGGCAGTTTTGGACAATTTGAAGGCGACAGAAGCAATCGAGGACATATACAAGCTTCTTAAAGAATAACAAACCATCATGATATTCGAATTGTCGGTAGTCCATACCTGGTTGTTGAGATTGGGGACAGGATGCCCGAGAGGTATCAATGTGTGCCAGAATGTCTTGAGCAAAATTGTCTGTCTTCAAGTTCTCACGTATGGCATTGGTAATACAGGAATCCATTGGGGTGTGAAAAAACCGCGTTGTATACAATCGTGTTGGTCCCAAGATTACTTTCTTTTGATTATCAAACGTTGGATCACCAGGACGAGGTGCATGATATGAACGTCGTGATAGCGCATCTGCTTTTCCTTGCTACTTCCCCGGTCGATATGTGATTTTGAAGTCAACACGCGTGCGGAATTGAGCCCATAGAGCTTGTCGTCGATTTAGCACCCGAGCGTTCTGGAAATAAGCAAGGTTTTTGTGATCACTAAAGACGATGACCTGATGTCGAGAGCCCATTAAGAAATGCCCCCATTGCACAAAGGAATCCACCATGGCTAATAACTCCTTGTCATGTATTTCGTAGTTGATTTCCGCGGCATCGAATTTGCGCGAATGGAAAGCCACAGGATGTAACTCTTCTTTATCTCCTTGTTGAGAAAGGATGCTATCGAGGGAGAAATCCGATGCGTCGGCCTCCATGATGAATGGTTTCTTTGTATCTACATGAGCTAGAATAGGACCTGATGTAAAGGCTTTCTTAAGATGCCGAAAAGCCATTTCCGCTACATTGGACCAAAGAAATGCTTGTCCCTTCTTCGTAAGTTGTGTGAGAGGTAAAATAATCTTCGAGTAATCCTGTATAAACTTGCGGTAGAAGTTAGCAAAACCTAGAAAACATTGTACATCTCGTACCGACCGTGGAATTTGCCATTCTAGCACTGGACTTTAGCTGGATCCATGGAGATGCCCTTTAAGGAGATGACGTAGCCTAGAAATTCCACTTGCTTGCAATCAAAGCTACATTTTTCTAGCTTGGCATAAAGACCATTCTCGCGGAGTTGTTTTAGTACTAATAGTACATGAGAATCGTGCTCTTCCTGGGTCTTCGAATAAATCAATAGATCATCCAGATAAATGATCAAACAGATATCCAAGAGTTCTTTGAATATATCATTTGCCATGTGTTGGAAGATTGTGGGTGCATTGGTTAGACCGAATGGCATAACAGTATATTCGAAATGCCCACACCGTGTGCAAAAGGCGGTCTTCCATTCATCTCCTGGTCGGATCCGCACGAGTTTATACGCTCCTCGTAGATCAATTTTTGTAAACAACTTGGGACCATTAACTCGCTCTAAAAGACTTGATATAACAGGAAGTGCATACCTATTCCGAATGATAGCAAACTCGAGGTCGTGGCCTCGGTGCTTTCTTATTGTACATTCTGACATAGTGATAGTTTGCGGTCTGTGGGCAGCCGTGGTTTTTTCCCGAGTTTTGGGTTTTCCACGTAAACATCCTGTGTACTCTTCTCTCTATCGTGTTGTGTTTCATTCCCTGTTTTCTGTGTTTTATTCTAGGCTCGGTTGTGGCCGAGCATTGTTCAAAGGGAGCGTGTAGTTCCTGTCAGTTGTCACATCGGACCGCTCGACTAATTGCCTCCGTAAGAGACTTTGGTTCTTCAGGGAAGGTTAGAAGTAGATCTTTGACATCATTTCGCAGGCCGTAGCGAAACTGCTCCATTAGTGCCTGATCATCCCAGGGATATCTGAAGCGAGTAGACGGAAATTCGCCGCATAGGCAAAGGTTGGACGATCGCCTTGATGCAATCGTCGGATTTTGTTGATCGCCGTCTGGATGTTGTCTGTATCTCCAAAGCAAGCTTTAAACTCACTAATAAAGTCTTCAAAGTTATTAAGTAAGGGCGATTGTTTTTCCAGAAGTGGAGCAAACCATGCCAAGGTTGAGCCACTAAGCAACGTGCCTATTAGGCCAACTCGGGATGCATCAGTGGGGTAACAAGAAGGATGCATTTGAATGATTAAGCGTACCTCATTGAGGAATCCCCTAAATTGCGATCACGTTCCATCAAATTTCACAGGAAGTCCAATCTTAGGCTCTTTATGAAATCCGTGGGGACTTGATCCTTGTTGTTGCAACGCTGCTTCGAGTTGTTGCACACATAACGCTAACTCCCCATGTTGTTGTTTCAACTCCCCATGTTGTCTCTATGTTTGTTGTTTTTCTAGGGCGATTTGTTGAAGATCCCCTAACAACCGTTGGTTTTCTTGTTCCAAGGCAACAAATTTTTCTTTTAGACACTATAGTTCGGAGAAAACGGATTGGTATTCTTGGGCGCTAACAGAAGCCATTGTATAGAAAAAGGATAAGAGGATGAGGGAAACCAAAAGAAAGACTAGAGAGGAAAAATTGGTTCAAACTGTCAAGAATAGTACTAAAACATAGAGAGAATTAGTACTAGAGAAGGGAAGTACTATTAGTACTAAGAGGACGGGACTGTGTAAGACTCCCGAGAGGGAGGAAAGAAAAGAGAAGAGAGAGAGAGAGAGAGAGATAGTGAGGACGAGAGAGAGAGAGAGATGATGATAATAGATGATATATTATAGGAAGAGTAAGTACAAGATGGCTATAAGGCTTAAGACTGGCGTTGAACCAATTTTGTTCAAAATTGGTTCAACGGATTGGTATTCTTGGGCGCTAACAGAAGCCATTGTATAGAAAAAGGATAAGAGGATGAGGGAAACCAAAAGAAAGACTAGAGAGGAAAAATTGGTTCAAACTGTCAAGAATAGTACTAAAACATAGAGAGAATTAGTACTAGAGAAGGGAAGTACTATTAGTACTAAGAGGACGGGACTGTGTAAGACTCCCGAGAGGGAGGAAAGAAAAGAGAAGAGAGAGAGAGAGAGAGAGATAGTGAGGACGAGAGAGAGAGAGAGATGATGATAATAGATGATATATTATAGGAAGAGTAAGTACAAGATGGCTATAAGGCTTAAGACTGGCGTTGAACCAATTTTGTTCAAAATAATGCCTAGTGCCTTCTTTTATAGTGTTCTCAGGAGTAATCCTGAAGCTTCTAGAATGGTTCAGAGAAATTTGGAATATACATTAATTTCCTATAATAAAACTTAAATGAAAATAATATCCTACGTATTACAATAGATGGTATAATAGTCAAGAGCTCGACCTATGTAACATAAGCTCATGGGTTCAAGTCTTGCCATATCATGACAGGTGAGTGTTGGGATCATGACCAGCCACAACCGATTTTGCACGTATATATATTCGGGTGCGAAGACCGAGATAAAGCGCATAGACAGAAAAACTGAAAACGAGAAACACATAGACACAGAGACACAGATATTTTACGTGGAAAACCCGAAAGGGAAAAACCACGAGGGTCCGCAAACCCCAAGAAATGAATCACTAAGTGTAAGGAGAGGAGTACAAGTAGACTCGGAGGCAACAACCTCGAGCTCGTCTTCGTCTAATAGATGGCGGCAGAGTTACTACTCTCACTCTCACTCTTTTTGGTTATTAAAGAGGCCACTACCCTTGTTCAACTATACAACTATAATGATTATCTCTCTACAAACTAATGGTTTCCCTAGATGTATATATACAAATACAATATTTATGTCTATTTACAAATATAGCCCCTGAGTCGGTTATATAATTGATTTTCGGTTTCGGTTTTCGATCTCGGCCTCAACCGAAATACTCATTGACTCCATCCGATTCGGTTCGTTCTCTTCCCATCCGGAAGGACATGTTTCCCAACAGCAAGCAACCCCGATTCCTTGACCATGGTTTAGAGGTGATGAAAGTTGTCTTTGCAAGCAAGATGCCAAATGAATGACACATCTTTCTTCAAGAGTTAGTGGAGGGGAAAAGTAACCAAGGCGAGGTTCAGGATGAAGCAAAGGGAAAAGGTGATCATGCCCAAAAAACGTTGCAAAGTTTTTATTGGGATGGGGTGGGGGTAGTCGGTGATGGAAGCTACCTTTGCAAGGTCCATATGGATTCCTTCACCTGAGATGATGAAGCCGAGAAAACGGAAGTTAGTGCTTCCCCATCGACACTTGTTCCATTAAAGTTGCAAGTTATGCTTAGTTATGTGAGCAAGGACTTCGGCGAGAGTTTGTAGATAGTCCTCCCAAGTGGTAGTGTGGATAAGGATGTTGTCGAGATAAACGAGGAGGACACCTTTGCTGATAAGGGCGGTGAAGATGGAGTTTTCCATGCGTTGGAATGTGTTGTCGGCATCAGACAGGCTAAACAGCATGCCGGTGAACTAGAACAGCCCGCGGCGTGTGCCAAATGTGGTCTTGTGGGCGTTAGAAGGCTTTAGAGGGGTCTGCCAATATCCCGAGGCTAAGTCAAGGGAGGTGAAATAACAAGAGCCACCGAGCTAATCCAAGAGGTTGTCCACGCGAGGGAGCAAGTGTCATGATAACAGTCACATCATGCATCGAAAGGATCATGACACTCACATTATGACTCGAAAGGATTTGAACCCACGACCTTGTTGTACACATGTCAAATCCTTAACCATTGTATTAATATTCTTATATGTATAGTCTCTAGAATATGAAATCTAATATCATAGGAATATTCTATATTACTCTACATTCTAGAATGACCTAGAATATTCTAGAGTGTTCTATACCACTAGAACCTTCTAGAATACTCTAGAGATCTTCTAGATTACTCTACACTCTAGGATAACCTAGAATATTCTAGAGAGATCCCTATTACTTAGAATATTCTAGAGAGTTCTCTATTACTTATAAATAGGGATCTACCACCCATCCCAAACTTAAATTGGTTCAACGCCATTTTGTAGCCTACTCTTTGTAATCCAATTTACGCTTCAATATAATAATTCTCTTTCAATTATCTCTCTATCTCTTTTTCTCTCTCTTTCTCTCTCTCAGTCTTGACAGTTTGAACCAATTTTTTTCCTTTCATCTCTTCGTCTTCCACAAACCCTAACAAGTTCTCTTCTTCCTTCTCCTCTCCCCTCATAAGCTATGGAGTCCGTGAGCAAACAAGAATACATGCGTGTTCTTTCTGAGCTCGACATGCTCACGAATAAATTTGTGGCATTAGAGCATGAGAATCAAAGGCTACTTGGAGATCTACAGCACGTGAGCGCCGAAAAAGCCCAACAATATGAAGAGTTATCACAACGGGTTCATCAACTTGAGGCGACTATATTGTCATTACGAGAGCAAGCGTCGGGGGCTCAGAACTCCCCTAGAGAGCCAAAGATCAGCCTCCCTGCCAAGTTTGATGGTACGAGGTCTTTATTTCGAGGCTTTTTGAATCAAGTTCGTTTAGTTATTCAGCTACATCCCAATCGGTATCCAACTGATGCTGCTCGTGTGGGATTAGTGGGAACTTTGCTATGCGGTACGGCGTTAGCATGGTTCGCACCACTTCTCGAGAAGAAATCACCATTACTGGAGGATTTCGAGGCCTTTGTTAAAGAGTTTCAAGCTAGTTTCGGAGACACCGACAGCACTAGGACAGCGATAAACAAGATTCGAAGGCTCCGACAAGGAGATCGTCCCGCGTCGTCTTATGCAGCCGATTTCCGTCTCTTGGCATGCGATATCCCTTGGGATGAGGCAGCTTTAATGGATCAATTCCGTCAAGGTTTGAGAAATGATGTCAAAGATCTTCTTCTTACTTTCCCTGAAGATCCGAAGTCACTTACAGAAGCCATTAGTCGAGCTGTGCGATGTGATAATCGCCTATTTGAGCGACGTTCTGAGCGCCAACAAATGTTACGCCGCCAACCTGAACAGACTTACGCTTCCGTAGTCGCAACGCCTCCACAAGTTTCTAGACCCATTACAAGGGATGGCCCAACTCCGATGGAAATAGAGTCAACACAACGTCGTGGGCCGTTATCAGATGCTGAGAAGCAACGACGTCGAGCGCATCGCCTCTGCCTGTATTGTGGTGGTCCAGGACATATAGCTGTAAATTGTCCACATAAACCTAGGCGTCAAGTATACCAAGTAAGTGCCCATGAAAACCCTACATCGAGTTCTATTGCTACTTCTAATAACATAAATAAGCCTCATAGTCCATGTCATGAGAATAGATTCGATGTCTTGAGTCAATTAGAGGATGTGTTAAACGAGTAAGTCCGGCCAAAATAGGAGCCATTTGGCTGGACCATCCTAGCTATGTAGAGTTAGTTCCTAGTCGTGGTTCCATTTCATCAAATCAAGTGAGTCGAGTTTTTTCAGCACAAGTCGAGCTTACCACATCTACATGTCATCGAGTCCTAGCCTCTGCCCTTCTAGATTCTGGAGCCAACTCTTGTTTCATGGATCGTGAATTTGCCTTGTCACAAAACATCCTCTTGAATAAGCTTCCCAACCCAGTAGTCGTAGGAGTCATCGATGGACGTCCCATAGCATCAGGAGATATAGTCGAGGAGTCCGAGCCAATTAGGATAGTTCTTGGCAATTTGGCAAGCCTAATCTCTTTCAATATTATTCGTAGTCCGGACCACCCAATAGTTCTAGGTCTCCCCTGGTTTGAACTCCATAACCCGAAGATTGATTGGATGAAAAGAACAATTGAGGAGACTCGGGAAAAAAGCACAAATCCCGCATCCCTCTCTCCTACATGTGCTAATAGATCCCCGGAGTTATCGCCCATCTCTTTACGACAGTTGCGGGAGGAAGGGGGGAACGAGGCCATGTTCGTCTTCGCAATAGTAGCAACTCCATCATCCACTTCACGTGACGCGGATATTAAACTACCAGAGATATACAAGGAGTTTTCAGATGTCTTTGATAAGGTGAAGGCCAATACATTGCCGGAGCATCGGCCATACGACTGCCCTATTGACTTACAACCAGGGAAAGAACCTCCATGGGGCCCAATTTATAATCTCTCCCCTGTAGAGCTAGAGACTTTGCGGGAATATATTGATGAGAATCTGGCAAACGGATTCATTCGGCATTCTAGATCCCCTGCTGGTGCACCTATCTTCTTCGTTAAGAAGAAGAATGGGACTCTTCGGTTGGTCGTGGATTATCGAGGGCTAAACAAAGTGACTATCCGAAATAGATATGCTCTACCATTAATCCCGAATCTTTTGGAACGTCTCAGTGGTGCAAAATATTTCACGAAGTTGGACCTTCGCGGAGCATATAATCTAGTTCGAATTCGCCCGGGGGATGAATGGAAGACAGCTTTCCGCACTCGCTATGGACATTTTGAGTATACAGTGATGCCATTTGGTCTCACGAATGCACCTGCTGTTTTCCAACATATGGCGAACGATATTTTTCGAGATTTTCTTGATATCTTCACTATAGTTTACCTAGATGATATTTTAATCTACTCAAAGACCCAAGAGGAACATGATGCACATGTTCGTCAAGTACTGTGCCGACTCCGAGAATATGGTCTCTACGCAAAATTAGAAAAGTGTAGTTTCGGCCAGAATCAAGTGGAATTTTTGGGGTATGTTGTATCGTCAAATGGTATTGCTATGGACCCCATGAAGGTATAGGCAATTTTAGAGTGGCAAATGCCCCTTTCAGTGCGTGATGTGCAATGTTTTCTCGGGTTTGCAAATTTTTATCGAAAATTTATTAAAGATTATTCCAAGGTTGTGCTTCCGCTTACTCAGCTCACACATAAAGATCAACCATTTATATGGAGTTCAGATGCATCCGAGGCATTCGAAAGCTTAAAACGAGCATTTACAACGGCACCTATCTTAGCACATGTCGACCCAACAAAACGCTTCATCCTCGAAGCCGATGCATCCGATTTTGCACTAGGGAGTGTCCTCTCGCAGACTGGAGATGATGGACAACTACACCCTGTCGCCTTTCATTCACAAAAGTTTGAAGCTGCAGAGATCAACTACGAGATCCATGACAAAGAGCTTCTTGCAATCGTGGATTCGTTTCAACAATGGCGACATTTCCTAGAAGGTTCTTCTCAGCAGATCATTGTCTACAATGATCATAAGAACCTGACTTATTTCCAAAATGCTCGAGTCTTGAGTCGGCGACAAGCCCGGTGGGCGCAATTTTTGACTCACTTCGACTTTATCATCATATATCGCCCTGGGATGCAGCAAGGCAAAGCAGATGCTCTTTCTCGGCGCTCTTATATGGAACTTCGTCCAGGGGAACCTGCTTTTGAGCATCAAAAACAAATCCTTTTGGGTCCTAATCGATTACGATTAATGGTAGTTAACGCCATAACAGCACTTGAAAATTCCACTCTTCTTGATTCCATTCGAGATCATATGGCCACTGATGATTTCGTCAAGGATGTTTTGGATCATATCGTCCCGGATCGTGCTTCTTGCTCACAGTCGAAAAATCCTCGTAATGACTATTGTCAGTTCTATTGGCATGATGGTTTTCTATTTCGACAAAATTTATTGTATGTTCCTGATGGTCCCCCACGGCTACAAGTTTTGCAACATTGCCATGACTCACCAATGGCTGGCCATTTTGGAGTTCACAAGACTCTAGAATTAATTTCTCGACGCTATTGGTGGCCTCGCCTTCGTCATTTTGTTGAGGAGTATGTTCGGAGTTGTGATATATGTTGTCGATCAAAGAATCCTCGTCACCGACCCTATGGCTTACTACAACCACTTCCCATTCCGGAAACACCTTGGAAGTCTATATCCTTGGACTTCATTACTGATCTCCCAGTTTCAAAAGGTTTTGATGCAATTCTCACAGTGGTTGATCGATTTACCAAAATGGCACATTTCTTGCCATGTACAAAGTCGATTACTAGTCAAGAGACGGCTGATCTCGTTATGCGGGAGGTATTTAAGCATCATGGTCTGCCAGATGATATTATTAGTGATCGTGGTCCACAATTCATCTCAAAGTTTTGGAAGCACCTGTTCAAACTTCTCCACATTTCAGTTAAGCTTTCTTCGGGCTATCATCCTGAAACAAATGGCCAAACAGAGCGTACCAACCAGACATTGGAACAATATCTTCGTTGTTTCATCAACTATCAACAAGATGATTGGGTTGCATTTTTGCACTTGGCGGAATTCGCTTACAACAACTCAGCCCATTCTTCTACAGGATATTCCCCATTTTTTGCAAATACGGGCTGTCATCCTCGATGGACGATGAATGCGCATCCAGAAGTTCCTACCAACCCTGCTGCCGAGGATCGTCTTAGTCGCCTCCAAGAAATTCAAGCTAACATTCTCCACAATTTGCACGATGCTCAATTTACACACAAGAGGCTTGCCGATCGTCATCGTCTAGACTCCTCAAAAAAGTTCCGCATTGGGGATCATGTATGGCTTCTCCAACACAACATCAAGACCACTCGACCTTGCAGTAAATTGGATTACCAACGTTTTGGCCCTTACATGATCACTGGTAAGATAAGTGATGTTGCATTTCGTCTTGACCTCCCTCCGCACATGCATCTTCATCCGGTGTTTCATGTATCCCTTTTGGAACTTTATACTACAAGTTCAATTCCGGGCCGTCTTACGACACCCCCACCACCTATCGAGTTCTTGGACGGGCCTGAATTTGAAGTTGCTGCCGTTCTCGATTCTAAAATCGTGCGCAACAAGTTGTATTACTTGGTCGATTGGTTAGGCTATACCCCCAATGATCGAACTTGGGAACCTGCCACAAATCTTTCCAATGCTGCAGAACTCGTCAATGCATTTCATCGCCAATATCCTTGTAAACCAGGTCCTAATACAAACCCTACGACCCGTGAGACGTGTCGTCGAAGAAGGGGGATAGTGTCATGATAACAATCACATCATGCATCGAAAGGATCATGACACTCACATTATGACTCGAAAGGATTTGAACCCACGACCTTGTTGTACACATGTCAAATCCTTAACCATTGTATTAATATTCTTATATGTATAGTCTCTAGAATATGAAATCTAATATCATAGGAATATTCTATATTACTCTACATTCTAGAATGACCTAGAATATTCTAGAGTGTTCTATACCACTAGAACCTTCTAGAATACTCTAGAGATCTTCTAGATTACTCTACACTCTAGGATAACCTAGAATATTCTAGAGAGTTCTCTATTACTTATAAATAGGGATCTACCACCCATCCCAAACTTAAATTGGTTCAACGCCATTTTGTAGCCTACTCTTTGTAATCCAATTTACGCTTCAATATAATAATTCTCTTTCAATTATCTCTCTATCTCTTTTTCTCTCTCTTTCTCTCTCTCAGTCTTGACAGCAAGTAGAGGTAATGGATAGTCACTTTGTTGAGAGGCCTAAGTGGATGTAGAAGCAGAAGGTGCCATCATCCTTCTTGACGAGGTGGGGTTCCGAAACCCAATCGTTGGTGGAAGGAATGATAATACCTTTGACGTGCATGTCGGTGACAGTAGCATCAATGCGATTGTGGTCAAGAGGGGAACGTTGACGGGTAGCCATGAGGATGAGAGTGGCTTCCCCGGTACGAATGGCATGTTGTACCGGGAAAGAGACACTAGGAGCATGTGTGGGTTGGAGGGCTAGTGACGGAAAACGAGCTAACAATTGGTAGATGGAGACTAATCGCTCCTATGGTCTGAGGGCCACCTGGACTTGGCTGAGGTGGGGGATAGGGGGGCTATCGTGCAAGAGGGGGATAGGGGGAGCACGTTGTCGTAGTGTAGTGTGTACACTACGTGAAAAACGTAGAAAATAACCAATTGAATAAATATGAAGAAAAAGAAGAAAATATAAAAATATATATTACATGCATAGGACAAGACTTGAACCTTGTACCTTCAAGTTAATAAGTTGAAGCCTTAACATTATACTAACACATTATAAATATTAAAAAAGTAGATTTCCCACATACAAAGGTTACTTCACGCATATTTTCAAGGAAAAAGCTTTAGTTAGAAGAAAAACGCATGATAGAAAAAAGCTACACATGCACATCTAGCGTGCATGAACACTATAGCTGATAAAAAAACGCATGAGATTAGAAAAAGCATAAAGTTTAGAAAAAAGCATAAAGTCTATAGTTAGAAAAAGCATGGATTGCTAAGCCTCTCCCATCACTATATAAGGATGGGAGTAAATTGTAATGGGGGAGAAAAGAAAAGTGGATAAAAAAATCATTAGGGTTCAAAAATAATGATTAATAAAATAAACTATGCTTGTGGGATTCACAAGTTTTCAATATCTCTCTCTTCCAATCTATTCTAATTTATTATTAGGGTTTTAAATATTAATAAAACTAATAAACTATGCTTGTGGGATTCACGAGTTTTTTATCTATTTCTCTCTTTCAATCTAAATTCATATTCTTATCTAAGTATTGATTAATACACTATACTCGTGGGATTCACGAGTTTCTTATCTCTCTCTTACAATGTATTCATAACTACATTCGTCTCAAATTCTTCTTCCTCCTAGTCCAAAACCTCAGCGATTCCCACCCGACTCACACAACGATCCGGCGCCGAAAGGCACGACAACGTGGGATAAGAGGTTTGTGGGCATCGACATCAAACATAGTGTGATGCTTGAGCAACCAATCGCAACCTAAGGTGAGGGGGAAGAGTTGGTGGGACAAGACATAAAAGTGGTGTGAGAAGGTGAGACTACCTAAGGTGATAGTGTAGTGGGGTTGCATGTGAGAGTGGTATAGATGTTGGTGATCGCTAAAAAGGACTTAGATGGAGGGAGCGGTGGATGTGGGGAGGCCTAACTAGTGAACTAAGGCAGTGCTAATGGAAGAGATACTACTACCAGAGTCTAACAAGATGGTGTGGGTGGAGTGATTGATGGTGGTGAGAGCGGTGCATACCTGCAAACTGGAAGAGGCAAACGCTTGGACATGGGGGGTTGGCTCTTCCATCAACATCACGGAAGTCAGTTTCCCAGAAGCTCAGCCAACGATGTTGCGTTAACCATGATTATCTGGGCTTGTTGTTTGTGAGACAGTTGTTGCAATTTCCAGTAGTGGCATCAGACGTGTCCACAATTGTTGCAGTAGAGACACTTCGGGCACCCTTGGGCATCACGATTGAGAAGGTTGCGGTGAGCCTGCAACTACACGTTTTGGACATCAATGTCCATGGAGGCCGTTCCCTGGTATTGGGCTCGCAGGTTGGTCAATGGTGGAGGGGGGTAGCGTGGTTGGGAGTCGAATAACGTACAAGCGTCGATGAGTTGGGCAATGAAGATGGCTTCATTGAATGTCTTGGGACCTTGGTCTTGGGCGCGGCGAGTGATGTCATGGCACAAACGGGGCCATGAGAAGAAAAGCTTGACATGCTCGAGCATGGTAGGATCAGCATGAATGAGGAGTTTATTTAGGCGAACACCAAATTGGCCCACTGGTTTGTGTGCTTGTTGTTGCAATGTCTCAAGTTATTGCAACACCGTTTGGGCTGAATTTTGATGGACGAAGTTTTGCACGAGGAGATCCCAAAGGATCACCCAATTCTCTGTCACTTCGCTTGCTTGTTGTACGTACCAGGTGGTCGCGAGATTTTCAAGAAGGACTTTGGGTGTACCTTGGAATCTGGCCGATCTTGAGACCGGTCATTCTTGGTGGAGAGGAAGGAGAGCATAACTTGATTCACGTGGTTAATTTGAAGCATAGTGTTGGAGAGGACTTTCAAGAGTTGCTCCATTTGGAAGGGGGGTGGTTGCTCATGAGGTTGTGGGAACTCAGGCTGCATAGGGTTATCGGGTTTGGAGGCGATAGGAGGGAATTGGGACGCCATGAACGAGGTGGTAGACTGGTAGTGGCTAAAATTTTACCCCGCTCCTCCACCAATTATGTGAAATGCACATAAAAGGAATCAAAACTAGCTTGCTTAGCTTCTTACTTTTTGTTCAATTTATAGAAGATACAAAGGTACCCATTTGGGTTGGCTTAGTTACATGCGTGCTAAAAGGGTGGTGTGCTAAAAGGCATGCACTTGCACGAAAGGGACGCCACAATAGGAACTTTAAAGACATATTCAACATTTAAAAGGCATATTAGTATGAGTTCTCATTGTTGCTACTTCTAGAATGTTGACCCAATATCAATTCTAATGGAGCTACTTATTTCTTCATTATTTGGCCAAGCAAAAACCTCATAAGACGAGGTATACAATGTAGTAAAAAGGTGTTCTAGGAAAAATCATAATCACTTTATGTATTTTCACCCATGTGACTTTGAAGTCTAAAACTTACATATTTAAACAATCTCATACAAGATAAAAGAATTTGTCCACACATGGCTTTCCCTTGCTATTTTAATCCTTTGTTGTGCAATAACACACACACACACACACACCATTATGCAAACGAATGGATTAAAACACTCTATAAAAGCAAATGAATGGATGAACACATATGTAACACTAGCATGCACCATAAGTGGATAAAAAAACAACATGACAATGTGACCATTATCATGCGTTAACACATAGAATGAAGGAAGTGAACGGATCAATTTGTGAGCAATCTAGCATACACCCCTCTAGTATGTGATAGCCTCAATAATCTTGACATGATGATAGTAACATGAAGAAAATATAACATATAAACGTGACAATTAGAATTGAAAACATGACACTACATAGAAATAAGGGAAAATTATCGTAATGTGCTTACATGCATAAGATGCTTAAGAGGTAGGCGTGCTTATATTAAAACTAAGGCTAATCATTTTGACAAATTATTGATTGCTCTCCAATTAGGAAAGCCATATTCCCCTAAATTGGTCAAATTAGAAGCTTAATTTGCTCATTAACTTCTATCATTTAGGAGAAGTATTGATCAACATTCAAATACCCACATTAGTTCTACAATGGGCATTTGGGAAAGTAACAACTACAAGTAAATAGTCAGGGGTATAAACGAAAAAAACAAAAGCCTACTTAGGGGCATTTCCAGAGAAATAATGAAAACATCACAGATTTGCTTCACACAAAATATGTTTGTGAGAAATCCTCTTGTCAGAATGCATAAACCCATGTTAATTAGTCTGCAAATAGATGAAATTTAATTAGTCTGCTAATCCATGGTTCTACCATGGCCACAGTCCACCCACCTCTGCAAAACCAAGAGTTGAAGGAATGTGTAGCCTTACTCAAGGCTTATGCTAAGAGGAAAGACCTAAAGAAAGGTACTTCTCTACATGAGGATATAGTGAAGAAAGGTTTAATGCAAATTAACCCCTTCCTGTTAGGAAGCTCTTTGGTGAGTATGTATGCGAAATGTGGTTCATTGGATAAAGCACAAATAATGCTTCATGAGCTTTCAGCCCGAGACACGGTCACTTGGTGTGAACTCATCACCGGATATACCCATCAAGGGCAAGGCCACCAAGCCTTTGATTGTTTCTATAGAATGCAAAATGAAGGAACCTCCCCAGATTCTATCACATTCATTTGCATCTTGAAAGCATGTGGAAGCATGGGTTACCTTCATAAAGGACAGCAAATCCATTCTGAGATCGTTAATAATGGCATGTTGGGGAAAAGCACAATTTTGGGCACTTCTTTGATGGACATGTATGCTAAATGCGGTGATCTTCGGAAAGCTCAAGAAGTGTTTAATGAGGTTCCTATCCATGATGTGGTCTCTTGGAATGCATTGATATCGGGTTATATGAATCACGGGCATGCCGAAGATGCATTGATGTGTTTTGATCGAATGCTGAACGATGGTCTTCACCCAAATGCAATCACTTTCACATGTATTCTGAAGGCATGTGGACAGACCCATGCAATCGATAAGGGTCATTGGATCCACAACGAAATCCGGCAGGCAAGAATGCTCGAGAAAGACATTGTCCTCTCCACGGCATTGGTAGATATGTATGCTAAATGTGGAGCTTTAGAGAAGGCTCAGGAAGTGTTTGATGAGCTTCTGGATAGGAATGTAGTCTCTTGGTCTGCACTTATTGCAGGGTTTTCACACCATGGACATGAACAAGAAGCTATCAATTACTTTGAAAGGATGCCTAATGAGGGTGTTTCACCGAATACAATCACTTTTGTTAATGTTTTGACAGCTTGTCTTGGCGCCATCAATGCTTTTCATAAGGGGCGAAGAATTCACTGTGAGATAGAGAGTAGACAGTTGTTGTTAGAAGAGAATATTGAGCTCGGTAATGCATTGATTGATATGTATGCCAAATGTGGTGAGATGGAAAGAGCCCAAAAAGTGTTTGATGAAGTACGAGTTCGTGACACAGTGTCATGGAATTCATTGATATCCGGGTTTTCCCAGCATGGGAAGGGTGAGGAAGCGATCCAATACTTCCAAAGAATGCAAGATGCCCACATTTCTCCAGATGTAATCACATTTGTTTGTGTCTTGAAGGCATGTGGGATGATCGGAGCTTTTGAGAAAGGAGAACGAATTCACGACGAGATCATTGCCAAGGGATTGCTGGGAAAAGAAACTACCCTTAGCACTGCTTTGGTGGACATGTATACGAAATGTGGGGCAATAGGGAAAGCGCAAGAAATCTTCAATAAGATTCCGATCCAAAATGTAGTCTCTTGGAATGCATTAATCTCGGGGTATGCTCAAAGGGGGCAGAGTGAGGAAGCTTTGGCTTGTTTCAGACGGATGCAAACCAAGGGTGTCTCTCCTGATCCAGTAACTTTTCTTTCTGTTTTGGTGGCTTGTGTCCATTCCAGCCGAGTAGAGGAGGGTGAAATGTATTTCCAAGATATGACCGAGAAGTATGATTTCACTCCCAGCATAGAACATGAGACGTGCATGGTTGATCTATATGGTGGAGCAGGGCTATTTGACAAAGCATTGGAAGTAGTTACTAAAATGGCATCGTGTGATTACCCAGTTTGGTGTGCTTTGTTGGGTGCATCCCAAAAATGGGGTAACGTCAAGGTTGGGAAATTGGCCTTTGAAAAGGCAAAACAACTGGATAAAACTAATAGCTCTGCTTATGTCATCATGAGTAATATTTATGCATGTGCAGGGATGCAAGAGGATTTCGAACAGATTGAGGCAATGAGAATGGAAAACATGCTTAATGAGAACCAAAAAAAGGGTGTAAAATCCTGTTAATGCATGCGATCATGTGATACGATTTACACTTTTTACTGCTTCTTCTTCCACTTCATGAAGGAAAGGCGCTGTTTGAAATCGTAACTTGAATCTTATCGGAAAACTAACTCTAGGCCTTCTTGATGAAAAGCTATGGATAATGCGGCGGAAGTTGCTTGCTTGCAGGGAAGCACTATGGTGATGGATGAAACCTCTGCTTCATCAACACGATGAAGACCATTAACACTACTTATCGGATACGGTAAAGTCAGACAGCCCAATGGGGGAGTTGGTAGCAGAAGCTAGACAATTGCTAATGGTCCAACAAGAAAAGAAAATAAGCGGATTGGTGTGGCCACATCCATTTTACCTCCCCATGATATCTGAATGAGAAGAGTAGACAAATCAAGAAGGCTATATATATAACCTTTCATAACGGACAACTTTCGGAATTTCTGTAAGTGCATTTTAGCACCATTTTTGCCCACACAGGCATTTTGTAGATCAACATTCCTTTTGGTGGGGTATATAGCCTCATATTGAGGTTTCCCACTAGTGAAAATAAGTCATTACTAAACAACAAAACAAAGGATGGTAAACAAATTTGTTATGAGAATAGTAGGAAGGCATTGGAACTGAACCTCGCCTTCCTTGATGATTTGTTTGTTAGTCATTAAGATATGTAAGCTTGAGTTCTCTTTCATGTATCATCAAATGTAACTCTCGACAATCTCTGATAAGAACATATGTTAAAAGAGTATTATATATGGTCCCTTATATATGGTGGCTATTGACAAATATATATTAGGTTGTGGAAATTCATTATAAGACTGATTTTTTCTAGTGAAAAACCATTTTCTTCTCGTCAAGTTCGTAGGGATCATAGAGGTGTTTTGACCATTTTGGAAATAACTTCTCTTGTTCCTGCAACACGATGTGGCATCGAGAAGTATAGTAGCTAGTTTAGTTTCACAACATCGACCTAAAGGTCTCCTATAATCAATCAACTAAAAGCATTAAAGACAATCAGAACGATTTCTGGAAGGTGATATATGGATCAGACAGACTATGCATGGTGATCTGGAACGTACTTATCGCAGGAATAATGAATGTACATTTCCTTACACATAATTGGTTCACTGGTACATCGAACTACCATTTTTGGACATTTTTAGACCATCTTGGTAAATTCCTCAAGCACAAAGCATCATTTTCCCTTATGTTTCCATTTCTTTGCCATCAGAGTGAAGCAAAAGTTACATGCTTTGGTGTTGGAACAGATTCAATAAGCTGCTGTGACACTAGTGACCATGGACATGCATGCCCACTTTGCCATTGGAGTGAAGCAAAGGATGCATTCTTTAATGTTGGAACAGATTCAAGAACCTGCTGTGACATTAGTGTGCCCAAAGGACATGCTTGGTCCTACGTTAACACACTATATATGACACTATAGTTATTGGAAAGATATCTTGGAATTTTATTCATTACCTTGAAACCATGCTTCTTCATTAACAAATATACTCACTCAGCTGGGGGCAGGCCTTTGTGAAATTGATGCATTTAGGGTTTATATATACAATCAACTAACTGTTATCATGATTGGTAACACTCTATTCAGCAGTATCCGATGAATGCACACACCCTGTAAATAAATTGCACAGCCATGGGGGGCCATTTCCATAAGAGGGGTGATAAAAAAGGATGGTAAAAAGTACCAATGGGCCCGGTTCAGTTTTGGTTCGGTTCGGTTCAGTTTTGGTGCCTTGGAAACCAAACCAAACCGTTTATTCATGATAAAAACTGAACCAAACTGTTTAAAAGCTATGAAGCCATTTAAACCAAACCGTTTACAGAAAAATTAGAACCAAACCCCAAACCATTTTTTATAGGTATCGATCATCATACTTATTATACTTATTATAAAGTTGTGTGAGAAAAATCATCATAAATTTGTTCATCATACTTACCATAAATTTGGTCATCATACTTATCATAAATTTGGTCATCATACTTATCATAATTTTGATCATCATACTTATCATATTTGATCATCATAAATGAAAAGGAGACTCTACATATAATGCATATAAAATTTAAAAGTTAAAACTAGGGTTTAAAATTAAAAGTTGAAAGTTAGAGCCTATAGGGATAATTGAGGAGTATTTTTTTACCTATAAACCTTTTAACCTTTAAACAGAACCACATAAACCCTAAACCGATAAACCGCGAAACCATGAAATTCGAAACTAAACCAAACCGAATTGTGACATTTGAAACCAAACCGAATTGTGACATTTATCTTCGAACCAATAAACCGTTATGCTACGGTTTAACAGTTCGTTTCGGCTCAACTGAACCGAACCGAATTGTGACATTGATCTTTGAACCAATAAACCGTTATGCTACGGTTTAACGGTTCGCTTCGGTTTGAGCCGAAACCAGGCCTATTGCCAGTAAAAAGGAAGGGTGGGATTTTCTACAAGAGAGTTTACCAAAAACGAGTTTTTTTCCATAAAAGCAGCAAAACGTGGACACGCCCGGTGGGACTCGAACCCACAATCCCTTGATTAGAAGTCAAATGCCTTATCCATTAGGCCACGGGCGCTTGAGGACATTAGACTATGATTTATAAAGTAAATATATATATGAGCATATACAAGAAAAACTCTGGCTCCTCTGGCACACTGGCACAATACGAAAGGTCTCTCATCTCTCTCTATCTCACACACACACACACACAGTAGTATAGTTTATGAGGAAAGCATGTGGCAAACTCCATAGCCATGGAGGAGCAGACCCATCACCTCATGATGCCACACTTCAAAAGCTCCGCTCCTTCTCAGAAACAGGGGACCTTGAACAATGCCTAGAGCTCCTAGAAAGTGAAGCCAGCAGACAACCCCTCCAAGACCAACGCATATACCTCTCTCTACTTAAACTATGCACATACCAAAAAGCTCAACCACAAGCAAAGAGGCTCTACACGCACCTTTCCCGGCACAACCTCCACATCTCACCATTCCTCGGCGAGAATCTGGTTCTATCTTTGGCGCGATGTGGCGCACTTCCGTGTGCTTTACGACTCTTTGGCCAATTGCCACACCGCACTGTCTTCTCATGGACAGGTCTCATCTCAGGATTTGTCGAGAACGGGCGCGGGCTGGATGCCATCCGCCTACATCGCCATATGATACGAGATGGCCATAACCCAGATAGGTACACTTTCTCGACACTTTTCAAGGCCATCGGCTCGATCCGGGATGTGAAAGCTGGGGAAAGCATGCACTCCCTAGCTAACTCTAGAGGTTTTGGTGCGGATTTATTTGTTGTCACTTCCATCTTGAGCATGTATGGTAAATGTGGGGATATCAGACAAGCCGAGGATTTGTTTAGTACCACTTTGTGTCGTGATCATGATGTGGTATGTTGGAACGCAATGCTCACTGCTTATGTCGATAACTCACAAGGAGAGAAAGCCTTGCTTTTGTACAGGCAAATGCAAGAGATTGGTATGTATCCACCTACCCATCAAACCATAGTTGTTGCCCTCCAAGCATGTGGTATGCTTGTGTCAGATCACAAGGAAAGCAGTATGATATTGGAAATTGGTGAGGGTTTGCATTCATTTGCTCGGAAGAATCATATCTTATCTCATGTGTTTGTTCATACTACCCTTGTTAGTATGTATGGAAAATGTGGTGCAGTTGAGAAGGCCGAGAATGTGTTCATTGGACAATCGAAGCATCACCTATCATTGTGGAATGCCATGATTTCGAGCTACGTAGAACAAGGCTATGGAGATCAAGCTTTGCGATTTTTTAGACTAATGCAAACCAAAGGAGTTATTCCTGATCAACGAACGTATGCAGTGACTATTCAAGCATGTGTGAACTTTGCATTGTTGAGAGAAAATTCTAGGCAAGTCTCGTTAGATGTTGGGCAAGCATTGCATACTGATGCTCATCTCCATGGTTTCTCTTCTGACACCTTTGTTGGAACTACTCTTATTAGTCTGTATGGTAAGATCGGGGAAATCGCGAAAGCAGAAGAAGTGTTCACACTATTGTCCAAGGCGGGGGGTGATGCCAGTATTCCATGGAACGCTATGCTTTCGGCATACATCGATCAAGCACAAAAAGAGAAAGTATTAACTCTCTATAAACAAATGGAGAAGGAGGAGGTCACTCTAGATGTTACTTCATTGATATGTATCCTACAAGCTTGCAATGAAATGGGTAGCCTCAATACTTGCTATAGCATACATTTTGCCATCATATCAATGCATCATGATGATGATGTATTTCTACGGAGTGCCCTCATACATGGGTATGGTGGCTCAGGAAGCATGGTAGATGCAAGTTCAGTTCATGATGGGATGCCAAATCTAGATAGTGTTTCAATGAATGCATGCTTAGCCGGCTATGCAGGTGAAGGGAACTATGGAGAAATTGTGCAAATGTTCGCCCAAGGTCACTGTGTAGGAATCAAACCCGATGGTATAACATTTGCCTCGGTGATGTCGGCATGTAACCATGCCGGCCGAGTCTCAATTGGGATACATTACTTTGTTTCGATGACCGAAGATCATGACATATCTCCCGATTCAAGACACTATGTGTGTGTTGCCGACCTTCTTGGACGTGCCGGAGATTTCAAAAGGGTGGAAGATGTTGTGCATAGGATGTCATGTAAGGTGGACTTGAGCATGTGCTTGTTTTTGCTAGGTTCGTGTCGAATGCATGGAAATGTGGAACTTGCAAGAGAAATGTTCGAGCATGTAGTGAGTCTCGAACCGATGCAAGCCACTGCATATGTATCTATGTCGAATATTTATGCTGAGGCACAAATTGTGTCTAAATGAAGAAAGGTCTTTCGGGGTGAATGAAATTGCATCATTTTTTTTAAGATCACTATATGTATATACTTTACTCTCTTTCATCTCCCTTTAGGTTTCTTTATACTTTCTTTGCTCTCCCCCTTATCTCTAATCTAAACAAACAACCCATCAAAGCAAAGGGTGGAGGTCATTCAGCTAAAGGGAATCGTTCATTGGGAATGCAAGACTTGCTGATTCGATCAACAAATTTCTGTTCTCAAGAGAGCAAACAAAGAAAACAACTTAGTGGAATTCTTTCAAGGTGATGACCATAACTTAACATTCCTTCACTCTTAGCCTATCATATAGGCTTTCTTTTATGCAATAATAGAAGGGTTTGATCACCTACAGTATTTCTCACATGTAAGCATAGTATAAAGGTTTCTTCTTGCTTTCGTTCAGAATTGAAGGGAATGTGGCGATTATCAAGGGATCAACCTAACAATGGTACATAATGTGTACCCTATGTTGAGAGATGGCATTTGTTTTTGTATTATCACAAAGGTATATGATGCTTTACCACAATTGTCAAGATGCAACCGAATACATGTGCATATCCATGAGTGACACAAATTACATTCAAATTTTATGGCACCATCAACCAATGTTGAAATTCAATTATTTTCTCTTTGTATTAATCAGGCACTCTCATCAATCCAGCTTCCAAAATATATCCATATTATAGATCCAAAATATATCCATAATATATACCAATTGAAATTCATTGTCACCAATCCCATTCAAGAAAATTTGAAGCTTTCAATTCTTGAATGGTTGTACATATCCATATCAAGGGAAGGTTTAATCTTGTGTTAACAAATTTGAAACTTGTGCTAGTCACAAAGTGGTTTTCTAAATGTCTACCTAATATGGTTGTGTAATTGAATATTATGCAAAATAAGACATAAGAGACACATGATGCTCGGGAAGAAGACGACATAAACAAATGATGTAAGTTACACATTATCATGCAATAAAAAGCATACTTTAAAAAATTTGTTATCCAAACAAAAAAAGGAAAGAGACACTCTATGAAAAAGGCGTAAATTTTGCCGGCTTGCCATGAATATAAATTTGTGTTATGGTTGACTAAGACGAAAGAAATCAAAAGTTAAAAGACCAAATAGGATAAGAGTTTGGAAGTGAGAAGGAAATCGAATCATTCCTATTCAAAGAAAATATAAAGAAATGCATTCACTAGAAATTAGAATGAGTTAAATAACTTGAAGTTATGTGTAATCATATGGCAAGATTTTATAAACTTCACTTTTAGTTGGGGGAGGGAATGCTTAGGTATGACAATGCATGACCTTTCTACATACACATAAATGAAATTGTGTATCAGACCTCGAGTTCTCCCTCCTTGTTGAGGCAGTCATTCTCTTTCTCTCTTCTCTTATGATCTTCTTTTGCTACGTTGTTACCAAAAGACATTATCATCAGCTTCCTCAACACCCTTCAAATTCATAAACCCCTTAGCTAGGGAGATCATCAAAATTTAAGGGCAAGCAAAAAAAGTGACTTTCTAGGTTGTGGAAATACTATTACAAATTTAAAGAATTAGAATTGTTCTAGAGTTTTTTATATCCTTTGCTTTCCATAAACCCATGCAATTGGTACTATTTAGATGAAAATGACATTACTATGAATGTTTTTTGATTGTGTAACACTCCAAATGTTTGAATTCCGGAAATGTCGTATGAGGTGATGATTCCAAGGGTAGGTGAAACAAGAGGAATACTAGAGAATTAAGGATCTAATAGATATTTTGGTTAAGCTATAATCAAATAAAGGATTTAATGTGTGGAGACCTCACTCTTCTTGATGAATTTCTCATTGAGAAAAGATGAATTTGTGGCTTGAGGCGAGCTGTTCATATCTCTCCACATCACTTGATTGTTTTATTTGTCTATGAAGAATTTGATACCAACCTTTTATGTTAATAACACACATCTATGATTTCAACTAATCAGTAAGATTGTAGGTTTACTAAAAGGATAGCAACAAACATTGTCAAAGAATATCATCATATCCAATGTCTTCTAACGTGCAAGGCCTTTTCTTTGATGTGTAAGCTCACATTTGAGAGAGATGTCGGCATTGATTTCCCACCCAACCATCCAAACATGTAGTCTTGACCAAATGCAATTACATTGCAGCTCCCGTCTTATCAATTCTAATTGCTAGGGCGCCCATTAGAAGTTTTATACGATCGTGCATTACATGTTACATAGCATAAAATCAATGGATTATTTGGAAAGAATATGTGAAAAGAGTTAGGAGCAAAGAACAATGAGAAGATGTCTCTATACATATATACATATATGTATGTATAAGAATCTTCGATTTTTGAATGAAAGCTTGGTTATTCAATGCAATAAGAAGCTCATGTGGGTGCTCTATACATTTGTACATATATACATTATATGTATACATATATATGTATATGTATAACTTATAAGAATCTTAGATTTTTGAATGAAAGCTTGGGATTCAATGCAATAAGAAGCTCATGTGGGTGCTCTGTTTCTTCTGCTCTGTTCATTACACACAGAGCCCTATGTATATATGTGTGTATGTGTGTTTTCATGATGATGGGTTCTTGGAGATCCATGAAAAAAGAATATTCCCCCCCCCCCCCCCTCCCTCTTGATGTTTACACCCTACCCCTCAATTAAACAAACCAAAAATTCCATTTAAATACTATATGTGAAAAAAGAAGCCGCAGAGATCTCAGATCAAATGATTAAATTAAAATCAATCCATTATATAATTGTGTATATTATTCTCTCTGTCTCTCTCTGTCTCCACTGAGAAACCCTAGAAAGAAAGAGCATTTCCTGCGTGGCTGCTGCTGTGTGGTACATTCAAACCTTTATTCCTTCCTATCAGGGATGAATATGCAGAAGATGAGGAAAGAAAAAAGAAGAAAAGGAGAGACCATTTCAGATTTTTTGTGCAATCGAGAAGAAGAACATGGGTCATGGCTTTTCTTGTGTTTTGCCATTGGAGAGAGAGAGGAGGAAGAGGGGCGATTCACTCAAGGAAGCTCTAAGCTTAAGGTCTAGCATTAATCGTTGTAGTAGAAGCAGTAGTAATCACAGTAGTAGCATCGGTAGAAGTAGTAATCGAAGAGGAATTAATGGGATGAAGAAAGCAAGTTATGAAGAAGAAGAAGAAGAAGAAGCAGGAGAAGAAGAAGGATTTGTGCAGAAACAACAGCAAGCATTAGCTATGATTCTTCTTCAGCAGCAACTTAGGTTCGAAAGATCGACTTCGGTTCGGACCCGAAGAAGTACGACTCCAAAACAACACGGTTCTTCTTCTTCCTCCTCCTCCACTACTACTGCAAATGCTATTAATACTAATAATGCCGTAGCGAGAAGCTCGAGTGTTCGTGTCCGCCATCCTGATGATCCTGTCTTGCAACCCCATGAACTCATCTCCACATTAAAGGTTTGGTTAGCACACTTCCTCTTAACAAATTCTTGATTCAGAATACATGGCAAAAGTTTCCAGCATATCTTAGATTAAGTGTAGTTCAAAATGTCTTTACTATTGGGTTCCTTTTGTGTTATCTATACATTATTAGGTTTGAGCATTTGTTTCCCACCATGATTCTGGCCACTCTGTGGATTAAGATCTAATGTTATGAGGTTGTATTAGCAGTGAGCTTAATTCATTCTTTATTCTTGTCTACCTTCATATAAATATAAGAGGTCTTGGATATTCTTTTTGGCACTAAGATCAATTCGAACCGGAACCTCGTAATGTCGAATGCACTGACATAGAAAAACATGAGAGAAAGTGTGGGTCTTTCTGATGTCCCATTCCAAATGAGAATTATTCATCTTTGACATGAACTCCTTCAACAAAATCATAGCCTGGGCTTCCAACTGCATGAAGTTAGCTTCTTTAAGCAATCCCTCAGGCAATCTCTGTTTGATTGTCTACAACTGAGAGACATCACACTGCATAATTTACACTCTTTACTTTAAGTGTTTCTAAGCCCTTTAGTGTCTAATCAACACTTGTATACTTCTCTTTTTTCTTGTTGGGGTTTCACCTCACTTTGAGGTTTCCCACTAGTAATAAAAGTGATACTAAAAAAAAATCATATCCTGGCCTTCCAAAACCTCAGGTACAGGACAAACTCACATGACCTAAAGTTCCATGTACAAGGGATTGTAACCCTCTCTCGTGAAGCCATGATCTACATCATGAATATTAAGTAGAATAAACTCGATAAATTGATTCCCCTTGAGACTGTATGGTTAACCATTCAAACCCTGGAAAGTTATGTGATATCGGGAAATATTTCTAAACCTTCTTGCATACTTTTGGGAAACATGCCTGAAGATCCGCTCCTTTCCAGTACATTGGAAAACTCTCAAACTTCTTGTGTTTTTTAAAGTTTAGGTTGTTTTTCTTTGATTTCATATTAACTTGATGTACAAGATCCATCCACTCATGGTCTCTGCACCTTGTGTCTGTGTTTATATATACCTCTACTCGCAGGAGGGTTCTCTTAGCGTTGAGACAAACCACTTTTTGCTCATTCATGGTGGTGGATTTGGAGCTTGGTGTTGGTACAAGCTCATTGCTACACTTGAAGGAGCTGGGTTCATTGCGGATGCAATCGATTTATCTGGTTCCGGCATTGATTCTACTGATCCTAACTCAATACTTGGTCTTGACATCTATACAAAACCCTTAATTGATTGGCTCAAGAATCTCAATGAAACAAAGAAGGTTTTAATTGTTAGCTCTCTTATTTATGACCAAATATTCCATCACATTTGGATTCATATAACGGAAGGATGGTTTTGTTGTGTAGGTTATATTGGTGGGTCATGACATCGGAGGGGTTTGTATATCATATGCAATGGAGATGTTTCCAAGAAAGATTGCAAAATCCATATTCATAAGTGCCACTATGATTACCAATGGGCAAAGAGCCTTTGATGCATTTTCTCTTCAGGTCAGGTTGTACCTGAATGTGATTAGCGTCCTAGTAATCTTAAGTGTTTTGATTGGTTATATTCATGTGAATGTTATGTTAATGAAATTTCAGGTGACACCCGACGATTTATTATCGAATGCCCAAGTACTCAATTATGCCGACAAGGATTCTCAGTCACCTACATCCATTGTGCTAAACAAAGATTACCTAAAGGATTTGTTCTTTAATCAAACTCCTGCCAAGGTTTCCTTTTTATGCACATATATGCTTGGGTCTTTACTCTCTTTGTATGGCGTATGTCGTTGCATGGATTGACTTAAAAGGGACAATAACAATAACAATAATGCATGGCATGTGCGAAAAGCATTGATATGCATGAACTTAGTGTATATATGCATGGCAATGAAGACATTCAGTATGTGAAAATGGTATATACATGCATGGCATATATAGAAAACCAATTTGAAGTATACGGTGTATATACGCATAGTATTGTAAAAAGACCTAAATAAGTGAACTTCATATACATGCACGGTGAATGTGTGGGAAACAAAACTTTAAAATGCTTAGTGGTACTAACAGGATTTTGCTCTTGCAATGGTATCGATAAGGCCCATTCCTTTTGCTCCAGTGATGGAAAGAATCTCACTTACCCTGGAGAACTACGGTTCTATACCACGCTTTTATGTCTCGACAACAGAGGATCGAGCATTGCCTTCCTCAGTCCAAGAGAATTTAGTGAATCTTAACCCCCCAAATCGAGTGTTTAAGCTCAAAGGTAGTGACCACTCTCCCTTCTTCTCTAGGCCACAAGCACTATTTAAGGTTCTCCTCGAGATTGCGCAACTTGACGGGAATAAGTCTGAAGATTCTCAATAATATACACAGGCATTGTTATGTGATGATGATAATGATGACAACAATGATTTTGGTGATGATATATTCATGATTGATAGGGATGATTCTATTGCAACCCAACTTACTCATCAAATTTGCCTGATTTGTGAACATTGTAAATCTTTCACAAGAGTTTTTTTGGTGCCAAACTATTAGAGATCAATGAGGGCTTCATTAAACCGAGCAAGCAACAAAATTGATTGAACTATAGTAATGTAAGTATCAAGTAAAATGCACGTCCCATTTTCAGGCAAACTTGGAAAAAATCTATTAATGTTACCTTATCACAAGCAAGTAGTTTCTATCTCAACATTTCCTAACTCAGCTGTCCATATCTTCTTGTGTTGGGTTTGATTGTTGGATGTTTAATGAGGAATACTATAACCACATTATTGGCAATTTATTATGGGCAGATTATATCAATACAAATATTTTGATATATTTTGGGTATTGTAGGGATTAGAAAGGGGCCATCTTTTATTGGATCAAGCCTTTTTAACATCATATAAGTTTTGTTCTTATGCAGTTCTACAATTTCACTAGGACAACATAATATAAATCACATCTTTGAGGTTGCACCTTTGCCAAGAATATATGCATACACAATAATTGATGTGCTCCCCTCACACAAACTTATTTGAATCTCAACTTAATGACTTACATTATTAAAGAATATCTCAATTCTCCGAAATATTGATATATACATTTGTTGCTGCTGCATTCTAATGCAAAGCTAGATTTCATAGATCACTATGAAGTAAGGTTGCAATGAGACAAAGATAGGATAGATGATGATGAGGGTCTATTATGGTCCTCTAAAACCAAGTAATGTCATCCTTCTTACTTTCAATGGCATATGGATGAAAATATATGGTTGCACGCTTGTAACTGTAAATAGGTGTCCCAATTTTGGGTTGATGATGACCTAGATAGAGAGCGTGATGACAAACAAGAATGGAAGACATTAAATTATGCCTATGAGACCTAAAAGTGAAGGTACATTAAATATTGTATCATTGCAAAGGTAGGATCGAAAAGCTCTTGAACTAATCGATATATTGATCTTGTAATGTTGGAAATATGGTGCTTTACAAGTCGATCAAGACAACTCAAATGTTCAAGCATAACCATTTTTGCCATTGAATGATATGTTGTGTAGAACCTTCGTATTGAAAGACCATTAAATGTGACGTTGTAGATCGAGTGCATGAATTCTAGTTCGTTACCTTTGTAAAGAAAAGGCGAGGGTTATCTTTAATTGAACCCCCTTGCTATTTTGTGGAAGAAGCTTATTTCTCTTAATCAAACATTGAGTCTGAATTAATTTCTTCATAATCGTGTCATTTTATTATAGTTAATAGATTAGTCCCGTCTTCTATGGGTAGACTATTAGTATGAAATGCTAACTTAGTAATGGATATGCCCTTATCAAATTTACAAGCAAGAGACCTTTCTATCAATCCATGTACGGTGTACCCAATCAAAAAATACAAGCAGATAGAGATACAAGAATTGTCGTCACTATATGTTAAATACATACAGGAAAGCAATTGAAAGTTGAGAATGCAATGTGTATCTTTAACAAATACAAGAGAACATCTACACGCAATGGAAAGCCAAATCAATTTCTCTCACTTTTATAAGCAAAACAAAAAAGATGAAAGAAGGTAACATATATTGAAATTCTGGTGCCTATGCAATCAAGATCGTCCAATTAAGAGTTGAGAAAATTAAGAAAGTCATTTCATCAAACAAGAAAGAAATCATTGCAGAGCAATGTTTTTCTTTCATTTGCAAAAGAAATATCACATGCAAATATATCCTAGTACTCTCTCTTTTTGTCTTTACCAATCCATATATGGAAACAAAACATACAAACACATAAAGAATCAGAAACACTTATGACCACAAGCTAGTAGCATATTATCAATATTATCCCTTAACATTGCAAGAAGACTAAATATATTAAGAGATCACATGCAATGATACCCTATTGTCTTTCTAATCCATTTCTCAATAGAGAATGTGTTGGCTCCTCATATGGCAAGGATCATTGCCTTGCTTTTCCATTCTCGAAAGTAAACATAAAGCTACATCAATCTTATGAAAGAAATTGATGTGTAGAAGTTGTAACCGACAAAATATATGTCACAACTCACAAAAACGTGAAGGATTACACACGCCACCAACATGAGAAAGTATGCCTTAATAATACGGTATACCAACAATATCTCAAAAGCCTGTCGAATACAAGTGTTGGATATGTCGTATAATTATCGAATTCTACAAAAGGACAGACCTTGGGATTTTCATAATAGTATATGATATTCTACAATATTTTCAACTCCAACTTTTTGCTCAAACAAACAAAAACCATTACCATTGTACCGAAGCCTATGTGGTAATGGTAATGGTTTTTGTTTGTAATGGTTTTCGGCAACTAGGAGGATGAGAAATAAGTCTATGCAATAGGCATGTGAAAATTCGAAGAATGTCAGTGTGTTGACAAGAATATAGAGGAAGTTGATAAGACAACACAAGGTAGTCGGCAACTAGGAGGATGAGACATAAGTCTATGTAATAGGCATATGAAAATTCGAAGAATGTTAATGTGTTGACAAGGGTATCACAAGAGATAATAGGATAATGACAAATGTGTCCTATATTGATATTTTTGTAATAAAAAAAACCATGACCTAGATTTAAGACATCCTTGACGATGTGTCCACTAACTAAATTTACTAGATGTATGTCGTTACTTCCCCATTTCTGTATAAATATCATGACTATTATTTTGTTTTCTCTAAGTTGATTGCATTGTCTACATCGTGCCAATATGTACATACTTGATGTATGGAGGTGTCTCTGGAAACCTCTATTTTTTTTTTCATACTACTCTCAATAAACTCCCACTCTACCTAGACTTAACACCAATTGGTATGCAATTGCAATGCAATTGAGTAGATTTTATAGTATCTTCGTGTAGACTACACGCCATTTAATCTAGTTGTATTCATTAAAGTATATGATGCCTTGGAGAAAAAGTTGTTCTACTAATGAGTTGAATTGTATTTAGTTTATTTGTATTCATTAAATATATGTTTTTTTCAATGCTTTTGAAATAACTTCATTCCCTTCGCATACACCAACACCACCACCCCATTGTCTATTCTAGCATACTTTACGAGGGTAAGTACATTAAAATTACAAGAGTAAAGAGAAGATGAACCTATAACAATAAGCAATGAGCCGAGTACCTAGAGGAGGCTAGGAAGGTAAGGAGAAGAAAAACTACGGCAGCTTAACATCTTAAGAAAGTGTAGCTTGAGGTTATTATTTTGTGGGCTCCAAATGCTTGGAAATGTTAATTGAGTTAGTACTCCAAGATACTTATTTAAATGTCATTAACAAAACAAGTGCAAATTTACAAGTTGTAAGTGTGATAGTAATAACCTTGAATAACTAAAATAAATGCTTGTAGTTTATATCTAGGAGAAAGGAGCAAATTACAGTATTAAGTTTCAACCATACAAAAGAAGTGAATGATGTGACCTAGAAATTCGACAAGAACATCCTATTTTTGTCTAAAGATGGTGGAAGTTAGCTTACATAAGTTGTTATAATGACAAACCCAAGGTTTGAATTCCTAAAGGCTAAGGAGTCTGATGATTGCAGTTTGGCAATCCCTAAGGTGGTAGGGGGCTCCATGAGTTGTCGGCTTTCATGACAAGAGGCAAGCACTAAGAAATGTAATAATGAGGACCACCACGTTGTGAATGATGGACTCTAATGAGTGTGTATAGATTGTAGAGAAAGTGGTACCGTTTATGAGTGAAGTTAGTACCTTGCATTGGGATTGTTTACAAGGGGAGTCGGTACCTTGCAAAGGGATTGTTTACGAGGGAAGCTTGTAGTTGGCAATGGGTCCCACGCAATTGAGGCCATTAGTTGTGTTGCTTCTTCCAACAATACTAGTTGTGAGGGTGTGATTAGATTTATGGCCCGATTGATGGGGCTCGAATAACAAATTATGCAAGGACATAAATGCATGTGGGTGCATAAATTAGGAAAGACATCATTTTAAAGAAACTAGTTTTTATATGGTAACGGTTGATGGGATCTAAAGAACTTAATTAGAAAACATTTTGTTGTTTATTTAGATGGTGTCATTTGATGATGGATGGTCCCTATAATGCCAAAAACTCCCAGGATAATATTTATTGATGTGCATTGGAACTTTGAGCAATGTAATATATCAAACCATTTGAATATAATAAACCATCCAACCTTATCTAGAGTTCCTTATCGACGAGGGGAAAATGCATATGTTTGAGTCAGAGTGTCTTTCCAAGTGATAGACTTGAGCTTTGTGTAAACAAAAAATTACCGGTTTTGGTTTTCGAAATTTCAATATCTAGCCGAGAGAGAGAGAGAGAGAGAGAGAGAGATGCCTCAAATGAGATGAACTTGATCTTATTGATGTAATCGAAACAAATTAGAAAAGAGAATTACTCTTCCTTGGGAAATACAATCATCATACGTTAAGTTAACATTTGGGATCTTTCCCTATACATACATCCATCAAGCTATGTTTTCGACCGGGTTGTCCATGGATGAGTTACAATCATGGCCTTGGGAATCAAATCCTCGAGTAAAGTTTAGTTTCAAAACTAAGTCGCACTATTGAGAAAGGACACTCTTCCTACCCATTGGAATCAAGATGACACCAAAAGTCATTGAATGTTAGGTGATGATCAAACTTAATGGAATTGATTTGAACTATGTATATAGTTGCACTCAAGACATGTCGGCAAAAGGATATTGAAGGAGTGATTTGTCTAATTCAAACTGTAACTTTTATTGAAGGAATGATTTGTCTAATTAGAAGTGTAACTATTATTGAAGGAATGATTTGTCTAATGAGAAGTGTCACTTTTTCTTAGGGGTTTCCTTGAGATAAAAAACTCTTAAGAAATGTTTCGTCAATTGTCGGTGGCCAAAGAGGAGATAAAGAGGGTATGTTATGTCCTATTGAAAAATGTGAAATTTAAAGGTAGCATTTCCACTTGAAATCGGCGTAACATACCCAAACCATGATAATGAGGAAAACGAAATAGACAAAAATCAACGGAAAGTAATTTATAAAGTGGACTATTTTCAATAAAAATATAATCCCTTGAGTTCTATGGATTGTTCATGTCATCTCATGAATTCGAATGAACACATCAAAGCATAAAAATGAAACTTGGTTTATTGCTAAAGAAACTTTTCTTAGACATTGTCCTCAAGCATGTAGTAAACACCAAGTAGTGTAAACCCCATCATGTGTAGGGTAGATATTATAATATTGCACCCACAATGACATCAAAATATCAACAATGGCCGTGTATAATCGTAATTAATTTCAATGATAACCTTGGTATTTTACTAATTCTCAACAATGTGTCCCTTATAACAAGGGTAAATATTATCAATCCTACAACTTACAAGATAAATGAGAATACAATATTGTATAATGCGTGTACTTGTTTTTGACCTAAGATATATTGCATGTCGACGAAATTAGGAAATTCATATATTCATGCATAAGGATGGGTATTGACATGACGGGCGGGGGTATGTGTGGTATTGATAACAGATCAACCGGAAATCCGTTTCAGATATTTCGAATGGATAGATAGATTATTAACATCCATGGGAAACTGGACATGAATCAATGGAATGAGGAGCGAGGATCAAACTTGGGTTCTATCTCGACGGTACAACGTTGTCACTACTACTTACTACTCCGGGCCAAACCACCACCAAGGCAAGAGGCAAGGGAGAAGGGAGGGGGGTATGATGGAGGAGGATATTGGATCATTTCAAAGGGGGTACAATTTCCCTTATAGATAGATACGTAAATTGTGATCTTCTATGTCATGGATGCCTAGGAGGCTAGGCTAGAGCTAGGGCTAGAATGAGAGAGAGAGAGAGAGAGAGAGAGAGAGAGAGAGAGAGACATGATAGAAAGGTCAGCTAATAATGGTGATAGTGAGTACATATAGATAGCTAGCTATCTAGCTATCTAGCTATACATATATATGTAATGAAGTGTGTGAAGCATGCAAAAGTGTGCAACAAACCAACAAGAAGAAAACACACATGATGTGAAAGGGTACAATTTGTGTGTGTAATGTGACATATTTTGTGACAACACATGAAATGTCTGCATGTGTGTGTATGTGTGAGTGAAAATGTGTGTGAGGATTTTCTCTTTCTTTTTTTAAATGGTAGTTTTTAACTTTTTTATGTTCTTATTCATTAGTTATTATGATGACATGGGCGTTCTCCAAATTTTCACATATTGCCCTCCATTATGCTCTGCTCTTTTGGTCCCTTTGTTTATAGACTCATTTCATCCAATGAATTGCTTTACACTCCTCCACTACTTCCACTTGTCTTCATTTTGGGGTTTCATGGAGTGTTTTGAACTCTTCCAAACCCTAACCCTTTTCCTTCATTACTCAATAAAATAACATAGAAAACCATGGACTTTGTTCTTGTCTCCATGCTATCTTCTTTTTATGGGGATTTGGTGACATTTGAACTTTCTCTCCCTCTCACAATCATCATAAAACCAATATATATATATATATATGTATGTATGTATGTATGTATGTATGTATGTATGTATCATTCATGTATGTATAAAGAGAGAAAAAAACAATAAAGCTCAAACTTCGATGATTCACACTTTTGTCATGTGTCAAATAAAATAAGTTCCTAACTTTCAATCCAAAAGTCACAATGGAGAGAAGAAAGGAACGAGAGACTCCCGCTCCTTTACAAGACGGAGTAACAAGTAACGATAAGTTTGAACCAGTTAGGACAAAGTTTGATTGGACAACATTACATTCAACAACATATACATGGATTACATATGTATGCTCCAGTTACATAAACAACCTCATGCAATGATTGCCCGCATCACTTTTGACATTAGAAACGCATTCAACCTACATTCATTCATGCATCTAGCGTAACAACATTATTACACTAGACCATGGAGGAACCACTCGTATAGTAAAACCATCCATCATCAACACCACCCATTGTACAACACAACAATCACGGGCCCTTGGAAAGATATTGTTATAACACACGGTAATTATAGAGTATTTCAGATTTACATAGAAAGTCGTCACATTCTTATTTACCATCTTCGTACACTAGTATCAAAATGCACATACAAATGTGTATATGTATTGGTTATAGATATCACCATTCATCCTTGTCTAGTGTGGGATATTAATGCTTGAACTTGGGTGTACAAATATCTTAGGGTTTCCTTAGGGCTAGATTTTGAATATGGAAGAGGTGGGTATATTGTTCGCAACCTCAGAAAAAGGGAACTTGGACGGTGTCGATGTCGGAGCCGTGGGGATATTCGGGGATTTAATGCTCTTCGACGATACAAAATAATCTTGATACTTATCATCATCCACCCGGACGCATCCGGTCACAAATCCATCTTTTCCTTCATATTGACATGCGGTATATGATATAAGACTCCCTGGCCGATTTTCCTTGTCACTAAGATTAATTAACCGTGCCTTCTTCCTTTCCACATTCCCAAAGTTGGTACCACGATATTCCACGCCGTTCTTTACTTTCTGGTTCCTTATAAAATGCATGTTAGGCACCACATCAATATCGACATCAATATCATCGTCACTTCTTGGTTTGTATTCCTTCTTAGGCCTTATCACTCGACTATCACTCGAAGAGCGATTCTTGCACGGATATTCATCTACCTTCGAGCCGGAACCACCCGACCCTTTACTAAACAACCGTTGATAAGTATGGCCGAGGCGATAGTAGTTACTTCGGGTAGATTTCTTCGTGGCAAGAGTAGTGTGTCCTACTACTACCTCATTGCTTGGGGGGACACCGTTCACATTGAAATCTAGCGCTTTCTTGATATTGGACTTGCTTAGTAAGTTGATCTTTTGGCTACCATGGTGTCCGAGGTCCACGCTGCTCCTACTGCTTTCGTTCCGGCTATGAACAAATGATTCGCAAAGCCGAGCCGAGTGTAGATCCTCAAGCGAACCGACGCTGTAACCGGCGAAGTTATAGCGGGGTGGTTTCTCGTCTAGCACACTGGTGCCGCATAAATTCTTCTTGATCTCGTCGACATCATACGAAACTTTGGGAAGTGACAATGGTGTCACCTCCCTAGGAAACAATAGAGTGTCGGTTCCATGGCATGGGTTTGACATCTTACCCATACCGTTGTCACTCCGCATCTCCATTGCCATATGCCTAGCAGCCTTAGTTGTTGTGTGTTGCTTCAGGTTCTGAAGCTTGAGCATCAAAAACTTCCTCTCCGTCCGAAGGGCCGCACATTCTTGTTCGGCATTCTTAGCCCGGGAGTACATTTCATGAGCCTACAACAATTTCAAGACAAAAATTAGTGCAGCAAGAGGGCATATACATATGTGTGTAGACACACACCACATGCACACATACAACATACAACATACATACAGACACATATATGTACATACATATATACATACATACAAACATATATCCTACATACATGCATGCATACCATCACATACATACATACATACATACATATATACACACAAACACACATACATAGATGCATACCATTACAAACATACATACATATCTGCATGTATACATATAATGATATACCATTACATACACACACACACACATACATATTGATATACCATTGCCTAGACACATACCATTACATACATACACACACACACACATACATACATATTGATATACCATTACCTAGACACATACCATTACATACATACACACACATACATACATATTGATATACCATTATCTAGACACATACCATTACATACATACACACACACATACATACATATTGATATACCATTACCTAGACACATTCATACATATACCATTACCTAGACACATACCATTACATACATACACACATGCTTACATACATGCATACATGCATACATATACCATTACCTAGACAGATTGCCATACATATATGTATACATTGATTGGCATACAATAAGATGTAATAATAGATATGATGGAATTGATCCAAAGTTCCTGAGAATTGAGAGAAGGTGAAGGTGTATCAATTGAATTGTACCGTCTCATGGAGTGAAAGAAGCTCTGCTTCTGCTCGGAGAGCCCGTGTCTCCCACTGCTCCCTCTCTCGACTCAGAGTAGACATCTCTTCCTGCAGGCTCCGCAGCACATCCTGCATTTGGGACCAGTGCTCTGACTCCACTCGCATTTGCTCCACGATCCGCCGGATCGTCGCTTTGCAATACATCTCTGGTTCTGGAGTTACTGCAAATTCCTGCATTTGAATGGGAATCGGGAATGGGGGCAACAAATTTAAATTAAAAAAGATTTAAGGATGTTTTTAAAACCTGAATGATTTTTACATATGAATCCCTAATTCGTTACCACATTCACAATCATAATAATAACCATCATAATCGGAATGATTTTTACATATGAATCCCTAATTCGTTACCACATTCACAATCGCTACAATATAAAATTTAGACTTACTCACCTCATCATCCAGCTGCCGTTGATCTTGTCCGTGCATTATGGATTGTTTGCCTGCGCTATCTCTAATTTTAGCTGCCATTGATCCTTGCTGCGAGTTCAAACCACCACAATTCTTGCACATACTATCTACTGACCTTGAATGATGATCCTGATAGTTAAAAAGTATAAGGAGAAAATCATCGGATTTCAAAAACCAATTACAGATAAATCTATATACTGTAACCATATGATCTCTCTATAATTGATGAAAAATAAATAATAATAAAAAAGATAACCAACATCGCATAGATTAGGGTTAGGTTTCAAGAGTAAGCCAATGAAATCTTACATGGCTCTTAACATATTGTCTAGCTGGAGAAGGTGTAGGGGAAGAAAAAGAAGAAGATGCAGGCGATGATGATGAAGCATTAACAAGGAGTAAATTCTGTAGCCTTTCTTGTAAAGCTTGGGTTGGGTCATCTAGCAGATCAATTGGGCGAACTATACTTGGAATATTGGATGAAACGAAATCTGTGACAAATTTATTATTATTATTATTATTATTATGATTACTATTATGATTAGAATTGAGCCTTCTCAATGCTTCATGAGCGAAATCGGGACTGCACTGCTTCATAGCCTCACAATTAGGTTCGACACTATTACTCATCATTTTCTTCTTCTTCTTCTTCTTCTTTTGATTGCTTTGATTACAGTTATGGTTGTTATTGCAACCATATTCGCCTGTCTTCTCCCCTGTTTCCTGCAATCAAATTCAAGCGAAAAACAAAGAAAAAAGATTTAATTCAACTGTGTTTAAACTTTAAAAGATAGAATTATAAATCAATAAAAAACTTCCCCAAGTGAAGAAAAGAAATTAGCAGTAAACATTAGCATGATTCAAATGTATTTTAAAATTCTTTAAGCAATCTGCTGCGAACAAGTACCATAATTATTAATCAGATCAGAAAATGGATTCAAATTTTTGATCCATTAATGTAAAAAAATACTGAGATTGTTCATTGAAAGAAAGAAGAAAGATGTGTGTCCGGGAATCGAACCTCAGACTCATCTTCGGGTGAATCTGTATAGTTGGTTGGTTTATCAGTCTTCTCATCATCACACCCCTGTCTCCATTTCCTGAGAACAAGTTCTTGCTCTGCTCTGAGCAGCTTGCATTCAGCTGACAGAAGCTCTGCTTGGATCTGAACCCAATAGTCTTCATCATACTTAACATTAGGGTTTTCTGTGTTTCTTCCCTCATGATCATAATCGACCTTAACACCATTGTTATTATTGGAACTTATACTCGAATATATCGATGAAGAAGGAGACCCCCCCGCGATGTAATTCGAATCCATTCTTCTATCCACATTACCCTCAAGTGTCTGATCTTTGAGCACATTACTGTAGCCAGACGATGACCTTTCATCAACGATCATCAGACTACGCAAGCCATGCTCACCATAATCCTCAGTGGCAGAAGGAATATGTTTCTTATGAAAAGGGGCCACTTTATCACTACAGAAGATGGGATTGATTCGAGTGTTTGCATTGAAATCCATGGGGGTTTCTGAGGGGTCAAGAAGGTTTAATTGCGATGTAGGCAATGAAGGTGGTTCAGATTTTCTTGTTCTTTTCCATAGCTTTCTGTTCTTATGGAAGATGGATTGCAGAGAAGAGGGAGGTTTATGATTATGGCTACTGGAGTAGGGGGAGATCATGTCTGGTTTTTCAGCAGACATACTGATTGATTCAAGTGATGGAGGGTTCTTTTCTTCCTTCAATTTCTTCTGCTTCAGCTATGGATGGATGGATGGATGGATGGATGGATGAACAGGAAATGGAAAAGAAAGATTCAAGCAAGAAAATGAGAGGGAAAATGGAGGAGAAAGGCAAAAATTAATAATAAAGGAAAGAACAGAACAGAACAGAACAACAAAAACAGAGTAAAAGTTTATTTTATTTTACTTATTAAATTGAATAAATTCCTTTTTTTAATTTCTTTTGTCAATTACTAAAATAAATGAATAAAAAGCAAAATACATGGTGATCTGATTTCCTTTTTTTTATTTATATTTTTCCTATTTATTACACAATTTGGGCGAGATTAAAATAAAACAAAAATCTTTAATTTCTTTTTTTTGGGGGGGTTCTTCTTTTTAGAAAAAGATAAAACAGGATTTTTACAGTTAATTCTTCTATCTTCTCTCTTCTTTAATTTCGTATTGTTTTTTCTAATTAGTCTTTGGATGTTTTCATCTCTCTACAGCATTTTCTTTTAATAAAAAACAATATCAAAAAATTGAACGAAAAAATAAATAAATAACAATTTTATATCTTTCCCCCCCACCCCACACGAACGCTCTAATCATTCCTCTCCAAATTAAATGTTCATATTTTGTTTTTTTTATGCATTTAATAAATATTTATTTATAGAAATATCTGATATTTGCGCGGACAAAAAAAACTAGTAATTTTAACAGTGTGAAATGGGAAAACCATAGCAATTTACTCTCAGCTTTTGCCTTTTGCTTTTTGCTTTTTGCTTTTTGCTTTTTGATTTCTAATTCGAGGATCAAATCACACTAAAAAAAATACACTACATGGATTGATTAGCTTGCTTTTGCGTTTGCTTTTTTCCCACTCTTGGATCAAATCACATTCCAAATGCACACAAAACACACACATGACATAAATTCATTTTGACTAAAATTCCTATTCCAATTCTGATGCATATGTATAATGTGTTGGTGTGTGTCTGTGAGCGTGGATGTCAAAATTAGGGTTTCTTGCATACCTTGATCCGCAACTTTCGGCTCCTCAAGATTAAGAACCGCAATTTACTTCTTATGTCCGGAGGAAACTTCAGTGCACCCCCATTTGTTTCTTCGTTCATTAACACATTGGTCGAAGCTTTTTATTTCAAAACACCTTGCCAGTTGGACACCTTTCGAAAAAACAAAATTGATGACACCATCCGACCCATCAATTCCAACCTCTTTCCGCCACTAAATTCCTTTCGATTTGACTATTTTCTCATCATTCCCTCTTGTTTCAAAAATGATGGGTGGCCACTCACCGAATTCACACAAAATCGTTGATATTGATGAGTCTTTGAAACTTTGGCAACTATAAATCTTTATCAAAGAGCAAATTTTTACAATAGGTATATGTACTTTTCTACTAAATTCATAAGAGTTTGTCATATTTTCTCTTCTTTTTCTTCTTATCATTTCATGGATGAAAAGGAAATGTGAGCACGCAGATAGTCTATATGTACACATGTGACACGATTGTACACATGTCGTAGGCCTAGGCTCCCATTCAAGCACATACTTGGAATGTATAGGGATCAATGATTAGTCCAGGGGTCTTGTATGCATAGATGTTCACGTATAGCCAAATGCAAAGGGCAAACATTATATTGGATGGTTCAAAGGTTGATACATGTCAGATTCCCTTTCGTGCACCCTGTCACGGAAAGCTTATTGATCAAGTGGCAATCTCCTTGCTCTTCTTTCCCATGGGAACAGATTGGCAAGTTCCTCCTATTCCCCAATAGCAATATTTTTTGCACAACACGTGGCCTATCCCTAAGTAACCTTATTCCTTTTTCATTTGGGGTCATTCATTGTTGTTGTTGGTTACCTTGTCAATTTCCATGTCCAAATGACCTTAATGCTCATTTACACGTCAAGCTTTGCGCAACAATCTGGTAGCGGTAGTCATGTTGTCAATTCCCCGTTCAAAATCGTGGAAGTGTTCTATCATCAAGTGAAACTAATAAGCATCTCGTCATGCCTACAATCTCCTTTTCATGTATATTATTAGTGAGAAACTAGGAATCGGCAACGGTTGGTTTTGGCCTTGTCCAAATCAAACCGGTTAAGCCGTAACTGATTTGGGAGTTTCCAAACTTGAACCGAACCAGTTCCGAAACCGACTAAGGCAAGTCAGTTTAGCCAAGCTTATTAAGCCTTAATTGGTTTGGAAATTGGTTTTGCCCAAATTGGTTTGGTTTAATTTGAGCCATCCCAAACTGAGCTCAAACTGATTAAGAAAGCTCAAGCCTAAACTGAACCGAGTTGAATTGTCAAACCATTTAAAAATGGTTTAATGATTTATTTCAAGCTTGAGCCGAGCGGTGGCCGATTTTTATCCATGGAAACCATAAAGTGAAGAAAAAACTCAGAAAACCGAATGAATTTTATCATACACTATCGATATTAACTTAAGGTCATTGGGGTTCAAATCATAACTTTCACATGTCTTTGTTACAACTTGCATTATTAATCTCTTTTCTTAAACCACATTCTCATCGATGTATTGAACTAATGATTTTTTAGCAATAAACACACGCATGCTCGTTATAGCTTCTTAACTCCGCTAATAATGTGTCGTGAAGTTATCATAGAGAGAGTAACGGAATGTTGATGGAAATGGAGATCACGAGTACCAAGATATAAGACACGTGGGCCATACCATCACACGATCATGGAGGTTTTATTTATTTATTAAATGAAGATATCCTTTCATTAGTGTAAGCATTTTATAATATTTTAAACTCTATGTGATCGGCGGAGGAAACAACCATTTTGGAGGTTGAAAGTGCCAATAAGGAGTGTCATTCTTGGAGGTCATGAATGGAGTACTTGTCCACACGATAAGAAACTCGTGACATTTGAGACTAGTTGTTTTAGCATCATAATCTCCAACTATACCATCCCATTGACCCTTCAAAGTATGAACTATGTCCAACCAAATATTTGTAACCAATTTAGCTGGTGATGCTTTAACTTGATGGAAAACAAGAGAACACCGAGCCTTCCAAATGTTATATATCGTCGTACTACTCAGTACCTCCCATACTAGTTGGATTTCCTTCCTTATTCCTGAAAATTGTAGTGATAGCAATGGTAGTGTAGTGTAAAATCCATGGTCCATAGATTTGACGTCATAATGGAAAGCATAATGGACAAGTGTTGTCCAAACCATCGTGCCTCATGTGAAAACCAATGGGGGAAAATAGTTAGTGAAGATTATAAGGAGATGTTACCATATCGGTTGAGACTCAATGCATTCCCATAAACAATGTTTTTGAGTTTCAATTTGTAAATGGCATCGTGCACAACCAGAAGATGCACTCATCCTATGCAACCATGTGCCAACTGGCAAGGCTCGTTGTACAAGTAACCATTGTACATGCAGTATTTGTTGTGGTTGTTTTCTTGCCCATAGGTTAACCCATAATTTTGTAAGGAATTGGGGAGTAATACCTTGCTTATTCCAATATTGAAATGCATATGGTAACACATCTAGTCTATCTGAAAGCACATGTCTTCCCAACTGTACATTTTGGAAGAAATTAAACTTGTTACCAGTAAAAGGATCTGTCCACTGATAATCAAGTGGGTCCCAATCTAATTTGAACACCGGTTTTTTAGCCAACACCCACAACTTCCAATGTGGTAGTAGGATAACTTCAACCATTGATTTGATCAGTAAAAAACATGACATAAGACCTTGATGTTGAATCAAAGGTCTATTTTCTTAATTCCAGCAAGTTCGGGTCTAAGTTTCAATAGAGTCATTTTTGTGCCCTTATATCCTCTATCAGTGGATCAATATACCATTTACAATCGGCATATCCAATGACCCTTATATTGTGTTCAATAGTATACGGGTATTTTGTCACCATTTCCCCTGACTAAGACAATTGATTTGTTTAATCCACCTCAAAAAGCCAGTATGTCTTATCCTCTAAGTATCCCTTAACAGACAAGAGTACTTCCAATCTTGAAAAAACCTAAATGCACTTGTTAAACTTAATCGTAGACTTACAGAAGGTCCAATCACCACTGCTCTCGTACATATTAATTATGTTTGTCGGGCTTGTAAAACATCTCAAAAATCATTCCACCACATGCATTATTGTCATGCATGGAGCTTCACGAAACCTAGAGCTTCTATTATTGCTTTCATATGGATTACATGAATTTGCCCATATTTGTAATTGTGATGTGTCTAATAGATTGATTATGGCCTCTAATAGGCACTCATATATCATTATTTCTCTCAATGCATGCAAACCTAATGTTCTCTTTGCCATATCTCTGTCATAATGCATAATCCATGCAACGTTTCATATTGCAAAGGGACTCGAACATTGCAAACTCTATTCTCTTATTGGATTGTACTTACATATTGCGTCCTCCCATGACGATGTTTTGGAAAGGATGCACTTATGCCTGTTGCAATGGTATGTGTGCCCCTCCACCATTGTGGCTCATAAATCAAGTTTCTCATTGTCAATCCTTGATTAGCCTTTGCCAATCTACCTTAGGCACTGATTCCATGCATCATTATACTTGCATTGGCCCACCTTAACCTAATTTAGCTTAATAACAAGGAGTCACTTTTACAATCAAATACTAATTATAAGCAATTGATGAAATTTTAATTTCCATGTGTTATTGGTCAGTGTGAGTTTTCTCCCAATTTCCTAGATTGAAATTATTAAATTTGGCCTTTAGAATTAGTCCACAAGTTAAATCTCGTATCAGTCATGTATTTTCCAAATGTTCTTTCATCAGCTTGCATTGCTACATGATATTTTTTATGGTTTATGACGACATGAAATTATGATATAAACAACGTTTAATAATTATTACAACTTACAATCTTCAAAGTTTTCATTTGAATATTCGGAAGTTGATGCACTACTGTTACCAATAACAAAGTGGTTTGATACATTTCACTCATGCTCACATTTCCTCAAAATGGTAAGGCTTTAGAACTTCTTAAAATGTCATTGATAGATGACTATTAAAGTTGATGTCATCGGAAATTTTGGATATGCTAGAGGTGACTTCAATGATTATGTAGAACACACCCACAAAAAACAATGAATTTATCATAGTCAACTTTGTGTATGTGTGTGTACAGTATGTGTAATTGATAGCCTACTATGGTAGCTTAGATCCTTGGACATGGTCATTCAATGTAAACAATTAAGGGCAATCAAGTAGCAACCTATTAAAAACACAATGTTTAATATATATATATATATAATTTCTAAGTTCAACATAGCTTGAGTATCATTCCACCTCACCTTACAATGATTAGTAATAGCCAATGGCATATGTCTCCTAGCATGCATCTCCTTTTGTGATAATGCACCTACAACAAGAATGTAGTATTGTAGATAAATATCTTAAGTGAGTCGTTGAAGCTTATTCTACTATCATGGGGCATAATAAGACTACAAATATATTGTTCGTAACAAAAATCGATTTAAATAAAGACCAAGGCTTGGCCAAGCATAAAGGGCAGTGTTTTGTTGTATTTAAGATATATATTCTCATATGATTCACGAGGAAGGCTATGCCCTTAACCAAGGTGTAATTCGAAAACACTAATACATTCCCAAAGTAATCCAATGTGAAGAAGTGGAACTTGCCACATCCTTTGGTTGCAGTCCTTTGTGAGGCTATGTTGTATTTAACTGCGCATATAAATGTAAACTCGGAAAACTTTAATCTTACATTTGTAATATTATGAGCATCAAAAGTACATTTTGTTTAAATTTCCTTGTAATTGCTTGGGGGAAAAGGTAAGTAGACCGTAGAAAGAAGTTTGAGAGTGGTGACATTATGGTGGCCACCAAGTTAAGATGCACATAGAGTAGATGCACTCATATAACACAACTTTGTGCTTGGTGGCATATAAATGTAAAGTCAAAAAACTTTAATCTTACATTTGTAATATTATGAGCATCAAAAGTATATTTTGTTTATTTTTCCTTGTAATTATGTAATTACTTAGGGAAAGAGGTAGGTAGAAACAAGTTTGAGGGTGGTGGCCACCAAGTGAAGATGCACATAAACTAAATGCACTCATATAACACAACTTTTGTGCTTAGTGTTGCCCGTCGGTTTCATGAATTTCTTGACATCTTTTATGAAGTAGAGGAGCAAGAGGATGGGCGAGAAGGGATGATGATGGTTATAGCAATGGCTATCTTAATATTGTTTTCCCTTACAATCACCATAATTTGAAAACAAGTAGGTTGAGGAGGCATTACCACTAGCCAAATGTACCTTGATTACTAATGTTGCTCGAGAATACCACAATGTCGTTTGTTTAGCCTCAACATTTTGTAATTGTCTACAGTAAAGTAATGTTGATTGTGATATTTAGTCAGATGACATGCGTTAATAAATATGTGGTTTATTTCTAGGAAAGAAAAGGTGATGTATGATGGAAAAACAAGAGGTATTCAAGGAAGTTTGAAGCATGTTGGAGGGATGTTTGAACCATAAAATTTATGAAAAAGAGACGAAGATTCAAAAATTGTGGTCCTATATCGCTCTTCCTATCGTGGTTCCGGTTTAAAATTTTGAGGAATATTATGATGAGTAACTGAATGACAAAAGAGTTATTTAGTACCTTTTGTGTACAGTTCACTTATCATGCGTTTTCGACAATGTTGGGCATAATTGCCATTGGGTATATCAAAGGAACAAGTGTAGATGAAACAAATCTAAATAAAGGGGGACTAAAGACAAAAAAGAAAAGAGGCAACGACTTAATGAACATTAAAAGTTAAAACACATGAAATGGCCTAATGAATGTAAAAGACTACATGTATGTGTGGTCACTTTTGGTAGACTTTCTTCAATAAAATGTGAGACTCATTCTAAAAGCTCAAGCTCAAACTATTAAGTGTCTGAGCACTACCTCTTGTATGTGAGCTTATTGTTAAGAGTGTTGTCGATTGGAGAATTCTCGTGTCAATGCATCAACACATCAAATGAGCATAAGAGTGAGAGCATAAAGACTGTTTGTGAATGAGCTAAATTGCATTATCAATGTGGTACGCTCGAGAGTGGTCAACACACACACACACACATCCTTTGGCCAACTAAGGATTCACGATAACAAACCCGAGAGAGAGAGAGAGATGTATGAAGTGATAAACCTGTGAGGAGACTAGGTTTCAAACCCAATAAATAATGTTAGTAGTCTAATAACTTACCATTAGGGTAAGCTAATTACATGTTTAAGAGAGAGAGCATTACAAGACGTCCCTCTCCCTACATAGGCATATGATAGTTAGAGGAGACTAAGAAGTGTTGTAACTAAGTGGATTTCACATACAATTAATATAATTGTGTGCTTTTACCAGAGAGAGAGAGAGAGAGAGAGAGAGAGAGAGAGAGAGTAGCTCAGTTGGTAAGGTTGCCCAATGGAGACCAGGTGGTGATGGATTCAACCCCTACATTCCACAATGGCATCTAGTGAAATCATAGATATCTATAAAGTAATAGAAATGTGAGATAATTGTGTTTTGAACCCAATATATAGTGTTACTAGTGTAAACGACTTACCGTTGGGTAAGCTACTTACAATAAGAGAGAGAGAGAGAGAGAGAGAGAGAGAGAGAGAGAGAGAGAGAGAGGCTCAGTTGATAAGGTTGCCCAATGGAGACCAGGTGCTCATGGCTTCAACCTGTACATTCCACAATGGCATCTATTGAAATAAGAGATATCTATGGAGTAATAGAGAAGTCAGAAATTTGGGTTTTGAACCCAATATGTACTGCCAATAATGTAAACGACTTACCATTCAGGTAAACTAATTGCGATAAGAGAGAGAGAGAGAGAGAGAGAGAGAGAGAGAGAGCCCTTAGTTGGTAATATTGTTGATTGGAGACCAGAAGGTCAAGGGGTCAACCCTACATTCCATAGTGGCATCTAGTAGAGAGAGAGTATGGTATGTTTTTAGAACATGTTAATTCAAAGGGGTGGCATGCATGGGACACAACATTAAAACACATCTATGACATTTACCGTGTGTATGGTTTGACTAATGCTCTAACACATAAGCAATTGATTGATAAGTTTTCACATATTCTTACAGGATGCAATGTTTTATTGATGCATAATTCACATGATGATGAACTTTTGGTTCTTCGGGTTCACTTACAGGACATTGTGAAGAATTTGTATTGTCAAAGTTATTAGACGGCAAAACTACACCAATTACAATAGGGGTTTGTAGATAATTAGTCACACTCTCATATGTTTTTTCAAGGATTAAGACCATCACTTGCTTGTTCATATGTGGTGCAAATTAAGATAGGAGAGGATGTATATTGTTCCCGTCTTTTTGGGAAACAATGTCTACTAACTTTGTTTATGGATTCTATTACCAGAGATCCTAGTGGTATCAGCTACATTGCATGTTCATTTGCACTTTGGGAGGAATAGACCACAAAAATCTTAGAGATATGGTATACAAATATGTGTGGTTATTGTATATACACATCAAATCAGTCATGATGTGAGTACAAGGGAATCAGTTGGTATATTCGTTTATCTAACACAACTTTTGTATTTCTTATGATTTTATAATGCCAAGGTGTATATTTTGTAAATAAATAATAATAATAATTTAAGATAGGAGATGGGATTGTTGTGGACCTAACCAAGGTTATTGACGTATATATTTGTCATTTTAAGAATTTGATCGGGCTATAGCTGATTATTGATGAGGATGTGTTTAAAGCAAGACAAGAGTTTTATAATAAAGTTAGGTGTACTATGAATACAAATATTTGTCAACAGTTAGATGTTGATTTTGAAGAGCTGAGGTGGAAATGGCATTGTTACACATTCTAAATGGTAATTTAGTCCGGTTTGGGACGATATTGCAAATGAACTCCTTAAAAACTATGATTGCATTCTTATGAGACCATTCACACAAATGTTTCAACAATGTTGGGATCTTGGTTTAGTGATTGGGAGTTACAAGGTTACCTTAATCAATTTGATAATAAAGGTACCATCTCTTGAGCCATTTCATCAATGGAGCCCTATTTCATTAATGGTGGGTTGTATAAAGTGTTTGCAATGACATTATCCAACATATTTAAGTCATTCTTACCTCAATTCGTTTACCCATCTCAATATAGTGTTATTGTAGGCAGAAATATCTTGCATAATGTATTGAATATTCGAATGGTTATTGATAATGCTCAACGTACACATCATAATATGATTATGGTGCAATTTGATTTAGAAACAACAAATAATCATGTTAATTATACTTTTATCTCATAAGTGATGTATAATATATGATTTTGGTTATTGTATGTGTAAACTTATTTTTTCATGGTGCAAAAATGCAACATCTCTTGTGATTTTTAATGGTGAGTTACTCCCAAAGTTTCTCTTACTAGATTGGTGCCGCTTAGAGTCCATTGTGTAATTTACTATTGTTATATATCCTTTATTAGTAATGTTGTCCAATCTTATAGCTAGTGGTGATATTGTGGGTTTAAATATTCCTTTTGGTAGACAATTAGTGCATCAAGCCTTCGTTGATGATTCTTTTATGCTTCTATAGACCTCAAAATAAAAGTTGAAAGTAGTACACAAGCTTGGGATCAATTTGCCTTGGCTTCAGGGTCGCATATAAAGAGGAGGAAGGCTTGTCTTATTTCTCGTACAATGAGTGATTTTGAATGTTTGGGATAACAAGGGTCAATGCTTACATGATGATCAATTTATTGGTATTCGGGGTATCCATTGGGTGATTATGTTGCAAATGTTCAACCAATTGATTGTATTAGTAGTAAATTAAATGACAAATTTATGTATTGGAAGTTTGAATTATGGTCATTTCATTTACAACTCAAAGAGGTGCAGTGTGTCATGATATTATATCTTTTACCATGTCATTGTTGCAACTTCTATGGTTCATGTTGTGGTGGAAGGGAGAAATGAGGTGATGTTGGAATATAGAAACTGGGAACACATTTGATGGCCCATAGATTTGCATTATTACAAGATATGTATCGGCAAGATCAACCATGTATATTTACGATGCAATATTTTCATGACATGAAGGATTGGTGCATGGGAAAACTAAGATTCAAGTGTTGTTGTGGGCATTGCTCAATGGATGTATTCCTTTAGAGATTCAACATTTTGTATGTGTGCAACAACCAGTAAGGTCATGACAATATGCTTTATCTTTTTTTGAATGGTCACCATCAAGTAATCTAGAATGTTGTAATTCACGACAAATTGAATCGCTAGTTTATTCGTAATCGCTACACTGGCATGGAAAAGAGAAGTTGTGATCTCAATTCAATTGTTTATTTCAGTTGGGGGTTACAGAATTGGGGGGGATGTGGTTGATAATGAATCTCAAAGGTGGTTGAACTTTGAAGATGCTGAACGATGGTTATATATATCCCCCAAATTATGGATTTATTTGGGAGAAATTATGAGATATACCATTGTTGCATGGATCTTTGCCAATGAGAGCTGATGGTACAATGCATTGGGTGGATCTGGCGGTTAAAGCACGGTACTTGCTTGCTACAAAGTCGCTACAAATAAATGGCATCATTATTTTGGCTATAACCTAAAGCCGAGAAGGCATGGAATGTATTATGTAAGTCGAATGCAAGGTGGTGGGCGGTATATTGTAACATGGATGACATTCCCATTTGCCATTTCGTGGAAGGTGTGTATACATATGGAGAGTCATGATTGATGGGCTCCGATTAGGTTTTTTAGTCTTTAAAGAGATGAGTACCAGGTTCCAGCACATGCTTCTTTCGAACCAGTCCATCGGAGGAGGACATATACACATAGAAGGTTTTGTTAAAATGCCCAGAGGAGAGAGCGCATATAATTTGGAAGTACATACTCATCGGAGATTCGGGAGGTTATTATTATTATTATCGAACAATGAATTGGGTTTTTGGTGGGTATCAATGAAGTGCATATATATAATTACTTTCCTTAAAAACCCTAGAAATGTAGAGAGAGAGGAAAAAAAAAACACCTATAAAGAGAAAAAACAAAAAAACCCTAAAAAGAGAAAAAACAAAACATCTAAAAACCCTGAAAAGAGAGAAGGAAAAACACGAAAGGGGGTTTATTTAAAAAAAAATGTAGAAAGTAAAAAAGTTTGAAAAAAAAGAGAGGCGAAGGAATAAAGGTTTCGAACCCGCGACCTCTCTCTCTCTCTCTATGTGTGTGTGTGTGTGTCTCTATCTCTCTTTCTCTATGTGTGTGTGTGTCTCTGTCTCTGTCTCTCTCTATGTGTGTGTGTGTGTGTCTCTATCTCTCTTTCTCTATGTGTGTGTGTGTCTGTCTGTCTCTGTCTCTCTCTATGTGTGTGCGTGTGTGTCTCTGTCTCTCTCTATGTGTGTTGTGTGTGTGTGTGTGTGTGTCTATCTCTCTCACTCTCTCTATGTGTGTCTCTGTCTCTGTCTCTCTCTCTCTATGTGTGTATGTGTGTGTCTGTCTCTCTCTATGTGTCTCTGTCTCTGTCTCTGTCTCTCTATGTGTGTATGTGTGTGTGTGTCTCTCTCTATGCGTGTTATGTGTGTGTGTGTCTCTCTCTCTCTATCTGTGAGTGAGTGAGTGAGTGAGTGAGTGTGTGTGTGTGTGTGTGTGTCTCTCTCTCTCTCTCTCTCTCTCTCTCTCTCTCTCTCTATGTGTGAGGAGTATGCTCCTGCAGATCCATGGCTGCCATCACCACGAAACATCAGAGCTTCTGCTGCTCGCCATACATACATATAGAGCTCTCTCGCTTCATGAAGAAGGCCGTCATGATAGCCTTAGCAGCCATGGCCGTCCCTCCTCCTCCTCCTCCTGCTTTTGCTTCAGCTTCAGCTTCAGCTTCTGCGAGGCTTGGGCGTCTGAAAGGCGTGGTGTTCGACATGGATGGGACCCTGACAGTCCCCGTCATCGATTTCAGGCAGATGTACAGAGACATCCTTGGGCCTGAGCATCCGGGCGTCGTCTCTGGCTCTCCCATTGATGTCCTCCATGAGATCCATCAATGGCCCCCCGCCCAGCAGCACCAGGCTTTTCAGATCATCGATCGCTACGAGCAAGACGCTCGCCTTCGCCTCCAGATCATGCCAGGCAATTACTCTGAAACTCTTCTTTTCAATCTCCGCCTTTCTCTTTCTCTTTCTCTGCACGCCCCCCTCTCTGTCTCTGTCTCTCTGTCCTTCTACCAAATCAGTCCATTCCATTCCAGAAGCATAGTCTGCTGAATGAAATTGAGCAAGGAATCCTAGTCCGTAACTGTATTACAGAAGGAGACCGATCGATCTTTACGGTTCCGCGCTGCAATAGCGATGCCCCACATAGTATATAGCTCGAAAATCCTTGCAGAAGCAGCCTGGTCTTCTTCTGCAGTAAAATTATTAAGGGGTAATGGTTTACCAGCTCTACATTGGAGTAAGAAACCCTATCCGTAATGGCCGCTTGGAATGGTATGTTTCAGTCTCCTTTTGTAATACTTGTAGGGTTCGTGCTTCTTACTGTAATGGCGAGCTTCGATTTTGTCAGAAATGGGCTGTCTTTCAGCAGCTTGAAAAATCTTTATGCCTATATCCTTATTATTTTTTGGCAGATGAAGCAAGCATCTTCGTTAGGGTTTTCTGATAGTTATGTCAATTAGGGCTTCTTTTTGTTCACATCTTGCTCACAAGATTTTTTACCTTTCAGAATTTGGAAATCTTCCTGTGAGCTCATCATTTCACATTTAACAGATCAGTTTGCTTTGTTACAGTTTGTGTAACAGTCAGTCACCACATTTAGGATTTCTCTAACCAATACAACAGTTAGAACTTTCCTTTTGGTACCAATCTTTGTTTGGCAAAATATACTGAACTTAGGAGATCAAGCTCAACCTTTCACAGATATATATGCCTTCCATAACTCTTTTTGTAGGGTTTCTTGCAATGGAAATCTTCTTTTCGATCTCGATCTCCCTAGGAAACGAGCTCATTTCATCTTCTTCATTGAAGGTTGCTTTACAATGGAAACCTTCCTTTTGTTCCTTGTCATTGTTCAGCACCATGGAACAGTACAAGAACATTACTCTTTTAGCCAATCAGGCATTGTGTTTTTCTAAAACACAAGTACCAAAAAGTTAAGGTTTCTAACAATTGAAAACTTCATTTGGCCTGTAAAACTCAAAATTTTGCACCTTGGGATGGCTGATGACATCTCCATATTTATCAAATCGATCTTCTTCACTGCTTCATCTACTTCTTTGTTAGGATCTGAGAAGAGAGTTCAGAGGAAATTTAACCGAAGAAAGGAATTGAAGACAGAACCATTAGAGGACAAGTGAGAAAAGAAAAGTCATTGTAGTGGAGGGAGTGCCCACTTAAAACTTTTTCAAGATCTCCATAACTGATTTCTATGTTCAGATTTGTTCAGGTGCATTTGGGCTCTGCCATTTTCTTGACTCCAGAAAGCTGAGGTAAGAAGAAGACATACAAAAAGAACACTTTGATATCAGACTATCCTCTCAAGTTCAATCAAATTTTCATTTGGAGCAGAAGGGGCATTATCACCCGCAATGTCAAGGCATCGGTTGATTTTTTTCATTCACAATTTGGGGTATGTTCTCTCTCTCTCTCTCTCTCTCTCTATGTCAGTTGATTGGGGTCCCTAATAGACGTCAATATATCTCACCTTTCTCTCTCTGAAACGTAAAAAATCTCCTTTCAACTGTACATTCAATCCATTCACTATTTTAATGAATAAAATACACTTTTAGCCTATTCAATCATTCACTATTCTAATGAATTATATGCAACCCTTTTGCCCATTTAATCATTCACGTTATAAAGGATGCATACACCATTTTGCCTGTTTAATCATTCACATTTTAATGGACAGAATGCACTGTTTTGCTTGACTCATTCACATATTGTGGTTGCCTTTGATTATTTAAAAACTCCTTTATTTGTGGATTCTCTAATGAATAAAAGGCTACCTTTTCCTTTTTAAATAGTACCCTTCTGAATGTAAATAATGTGCTACGGACGTAGAAACTCCTATGCTTTGATTACATATTGATGATTGCTCCCCCAAGGTCCCCTTACAATTGGAATATGAAACAACTCCATCAGTGTTGTGACTAAGAGCTCTGAATTCGTGTTGGACCACCAGGGTTCTGAACTGGGATATGGTTGGATTATTTTCATGGGGAAGAGTCTGTAAGATGATAGAAGAGAGAGTGTTTTGTATCCTAATTGAAATATTCATCTAGTATTAGTAGAATTAAGATGTTAATTAAGACATAGTTATTAATATAAATAAAGATCAAGATTATGTAAACAATATTAGGTCAGATTAGACCTGATCTCGGTCGTATGGGTAATGCAATGGTTTCAAAGGATAATTATTTGAATCATTTAATCGTATAGCTAAGAGCTCCAAGGCTGTGTTTGGCCGGGTGGAACAGATCTAAAGCTCTTAGCCACAACATTGGAACCCCTAAATAGCACAAATAGGTCATTGTGTAGGTATGCTTAATGTGTTATGGCCACATATTTATGAGTCCTCATGATCGCTTCTGAGGTTAAAGTATTGTAGGGTATGATGAATCAATGTTTTGTTCCACCCTAAATATCACAAACCTTTTGTAAAATAACCATGTTTGTTTTATTGTTTAAAATGGACATTTGGATTACTACATAAATGCATATAAAAGTTTACAAAATGCAGAAATGGTTCTCTATCTAGCTTGTATCACCCGTTTGACAATTCTCCAGAGATTTTCTTCTTGATGTGAGCCAGATTAAGGAATTTTATCCAGCATTGGGCAGAGAATTCCTCCCTTACAAACCCCATCCGGCTCCATTTCTTCATATTTGCAAGACTTGGGATGTCCCTCCTGCAGAAGTCATGATGGTGGGAGACAGTCCCAAGGATGATGTAAGTTTTGGTGAACTAATTCTGAGTTCTTAACGTTTGTTTCCTGGAGTATTGAATAAGTCGTGAATGGCCTAAGGCTATTTGCTAACAAGTCTTCGACATTTTCACAGCAATGATATCCGCATTGCAGAATGTGACCTGATGCTATAAATGATTACTGTAACCTCACTTTCAGGAATTTGGCTTATTGAAAGCCGAATTGAAAGCGTCTTCTTTTTCCTTTTGAGTTGATTTTTTTTTTTAATACTAGTAATATTCTAGAGTTAAAGATTGTTTTAAATGCATTTTTTCATTTGTATTCTTTGCTATAGTCACTGGATTCCATATGAAAGGCATGTATATATAAGAACCAAGGTTGTGCGTCTTCTTTTTCCTTTGAGTTGATTTTTTTTAATACTAGTAATATTCTAGAGTTAAAGATTGTTTTAAATGCATTATTTCATTTGTATTCTTTGCTATAGTCACTGGATTCCATATGAAAGGCATGTATATATAAGAACCAAGGTTGTGCGTCTTCTTTTTCCTTTTGAGTTGATTTTTTTTTAATACTAGTAATATTCTAGAGTTAAAGATTGTTTTAAATGCATTTTTTCATTTGTATTCTTTGCTATAGTCACTGGATTCCATATGAAAGGCATGTATATATAAGAACCAAGGTTGTCATTCCCCATATCTAAATAACAGATTAGTGATTGTTTCCTTGAAGGCAAAAACTAAATCTTCTTGTTGGTGCAGATTGTGTGTGGGAACCGTGCAGGGGCACTAACGTGTCTATTGGACGAGACAGACAAATATGACTTACCTTGTCTTCCACATGAAGAACAACCCCATTTCAAGGTAAAGACACTATATGAGATTCAACGTCTCATCCAAACTGCAGTGGAATTAGACAACGGTGACTTGGATCTCCCAAACTGAAATGTTATTATCTTGCATCATGTGACTGTTATGAGCAAGGTAAATGAAAGTTCTCACCTCATTGTTTGGCTCAATTCATTCTACTATGCTTATAAAGCTATTGTTGCATTCAGCTGACCTTACAAATAATAAGTTATAAGATGTTCTGAAAGTATTTGCTGTATTCAGTCTTGGTTGGCTCCAACGTTGTTCCTTATGCATTATCATCACCATAATAATCATCCTCATTTATTGTGTATTATTATCATTATTGTCATGTCTAGCTTTATACCTTGCCTTGGAAGGGTTAAGCACTCTAACCTGTTATTATCATGTGGACGCCAGTGTTTATTCTTTTTCCTTTTAAGGTCATGATTCTGACTCTTCAAGAGACCAAAGGTTGGAAGAAAGATACTCCAAAGGTAAAACTTGAACTTGGATTGATCCTAACTCATAAGGAAAAAAACAGTGCATTGGGATTACCAAATTATAAAAAGCATAAAAATCAAGGAGTGTGTGCAAACTTCTTAGGGTCAATCAATATATAGGAATGTCAAAGCTGATGTTAAACTTGGATTGATCCTAACTGATAAGGAAGATCAACACTGAACAGTGCATTGGGATTACCAAATTATAAAAAGCATAACAATCAAGGAGGGTGTGCAAACTTCTTAGAGTACAATCAATATAGGAATGACAAAGCTGATGTTCGAGCTTGAAACATAATAATTCTAGTAAATATGATAGTAAGACTAGTAGTTGGATGAATCCTACTCATAAGGACATTAGTAATCAAAGGAGGGTGTTCTAATGTTCAGTGTAAGCACTGATAAAAATGAAGATCTGAACTTGAACAATGATGGAGGGTTGAAGGCTCAAGATAAGGATTATGACATGTAAAGAGAATGTTCAGTGTGGAAAATAATAAAGCTAAGATTTGAACTTGAACAATGTTGGATGAGATGAAGGCTCAGTTTACTACAAGATCATTCCAAGTACAATTAATGATAAAACCAAGGTTAGAACTTGAATGAATGGTGGGTGGTGTAAGGGCTCAATATCGAAGTTTATATTATATATAAGTGAAGAAAGAAAGAAAGCTGCGTTATTGTCTTTTAAGACACCAAAATGGCCTATAAGACAACACTACAATTAATGATAAAACCAAGGTTAGAACTTGAATGAATGGTGGTGTAAGGGCTCAATATCAAAGTTTATATCATATATAAGTGTAGAAAGAAAGAAAGCTGCATTATTTTCTTTTAAGACACCAAAATGGCCTATAAGACAACAATACATTACGTTGCAAAATATAGAGAAATTAGTAGAGTCAAGAGTACTAAAGGTGAATTATAAGATTGTGCTCCCAACCTCTATTCTTAACAATGGTGTTTCAATGATAGAGAGGTAACAAGAAGGAAATATGTGAACTATAAAATGATAATAAGGAGATAATGAACTATAGCAACAAAGGGGATTAAAGTCTTGGGGGACATGGGAGACTATAATGCAATTGGAAATGCCTTAGAAATATTACAATGATTCTCTTTCTGCCCCAAATGATCCATAATTTTGCAAACACTCTTTGATCAACTCTCAAAAGAGCAATTAAATGTGCTATTCACACTATTGTACAATTAATTATTGTTCCTTGATTTTGACTCTCTCTGAAGGTCTCCTAACAAGAATTGAACCATTGTGGATGACTCTAACAGTTTTCTTTGCTCATCTACTTGACCATAGAGTTGAAGTAATTGAAGATCCAAAATAGTGACATTTGGAAACTAGGTTACTTTTTCCTTTTAGTTTTGAGCTTTTCTTTTTCTTTGTTGTTAGCCTCCCCCTTGTACACAAATTAGGAGAATGCATTGTATCTAGCAATTGGTTTGGTCTTAACAGTCATATGGTTTCCTATGTGAATGTTAATATATCATTGCCATCAATCATGTCTTCTTTTTTGGGCAAGTGTTAGTGAGATACTTGGGTCATATTAGCCCTGCAATGGACATTATTAATGTCACCACCATTTCTTCCTTTTGGGGGTGGGAAGCCTAGTTAACAAGTGGTAGGGATATCTTGTAAAAGTTGCAAACATGTAGGGGGCATGTGGGAGAGAAATGGAGCACGGGGTTATGAGGGGGAATGTGGCGGTGGCAGTGCCATCAGTAAGAGATATTCATCAAATTTGTCAACTATGGCTAGGGTAACTATACATCATGGTTATCAAGTGTTGGTTGTCATACGTTGATGTTGTCATGCGATCTACTTACTCCACAACACATCTTGGGTTTCTATGCAAAGGCCCAAAGACAAACCACTTATAAGACTATGGTAGGCTGGTTGTGATGCCTTGAACAAGATAAATGGTACATCTTGTTAGCTATGGAGGGAGCTAGTTCCCTTTGATGTTGAATGGTGGTGGTTAGGTGGTCAGAACAGGTTGCCAGTTGACAATAGTAAGCTACCTTAATGATAGCAAGGACACTTGTAATTTTGGACATCGTGGTAGAGAGAGTGCACAATTAATCACTTTAAGGGATGTAAATACAAACAACACTTTATTGAGAGGAGAGACAACACATATAGATTATAACAAAAATGGATTGATTGTATGTAACGAGTAGAATAAAGTAGCTCTCTCTCTCTCGTTTACACTACTAGGACTATATCTTGGATTCAAAACCTAATTTTCTCACCTTTTTATTACTCCATGATGCCATTGTGGAATGTAGGGGTTGAACCCATGACCACTTGGTCTCGATTGGGCAACCTTACCAACTAAGCTACTTACAATGGGTGTCATAATGGAGTATGGTCACCCATTAACTACATGGGTAGTGAAACATGTAGAATTGCCAATAGGCAAGATAAACACTCCATTGAGGAAAGAATTTCCACTTGTTCCAATAAAGGAAATTGCCACATTAATACTACCTTCAACTTTTCTAGATATGATTTGACTCCATGCCTACCATCAAATACAGAAGCATTGCATATATCCCAATTATGACGCAATCCCCAATACCTCAGAAATAGGAAAACAATTTCCATCTCAGATTTCGGGTCAAACTATCTGAATTGCATCAAATAACATCGTGATAAAACTTGCCAAATTTGAATATATCCCAATTACGACGCAATCCCCAATACCTTAGAAATAGGAAAACAATCTCTGCCTCAGATTTCGGGTCAACCTATGTGAATTGTGCAAACACCCATTGTCTTTGCGTCAAATAACATTGTGCTAAAACTTGCCAAATTTGAGAAATGTAAATTCAAATATAACAAGCAATCAGACACTGTATGAAATGATGAGTACTATCTTCCATTTGAATAATGCAAAAGAAGCAATTGCTTGTTGCTAGTCCATGTCAGTTTAGAGCTAATCTGAAAGGCAACCCCCAATTAGAACCCTAAATGAAGACCTTTGCTACAAGGGGCAATTTAGAATGGGAACTACGTTAAAATATGCCACCATCCGTGATCAAAGTTATATAGCGTCCATTTTTCTTGAGCCTTAGATGATAACCTTGTGAAAACAACGTCTGTCCCTGTAAACACCAATCAATCCACGATTGTTCTTTTATTTGTAAAGGAAAAGGTTTTTGCATCAATGCAATATTGTATAGTTGCTAGATAAATCCATAATTGGGCGAGATGCGTAATATTTGTCACACTTCAACAAACTCCAAAATTCTTTGAGATGGAGCCTCAACTATATCTCCAACCTCCTTGACCCCAAAATGAAAGATGCAATTAAACTAAGAGCGCAATCTCTCATTTCTAGGCCAACATAACTTTTTGCAAAGAATTATAATGCTCTCTACTAGATGATAATTTCCATACACATAATGAGAGTGCTTCTTGCCATGAGACAACAAAGTGTTGTGCACATGAAGAGCTAGGAATCTTAAGTGAAATACATATGTTCATAGTTATGGACATGTTTGTGAGTTTGAACACATTTCTTGTGATAATGAAAATCTATGGGCCATCATATGCATAGATATTTCTTTGTCCCTGGCAACAACGAGAAGTAATATAATATCATGGGTTCTATAATACATTGTACAACCTTAACGCGTAGGTGAAATGGCCAAGATTGTGACTTCAAACACATGAACTTATCCCTTAACTTGACATCCATTTAATTAATTAACCATTCATAACATTCATTCCCAATGGATACCCCAAGTGTAAAAAAATAGAGCCTTTGCTAACCACAAATCCTTGTCATCCTACACATTCCAAATCCTTTTTAGTACATGGTAGGAGACTAGACTTCCTCTAGTTAATATATTATCCGGAAGCCAATGCAAATTGGTCCTATACAAGCAACCCCTTCTCAAGATTCTTACATGAGGCTCATAGAAACATGAACTAATCATCTACCAAAGCATGTGCTACCAATTGCCCTCTAGATAAAAGGTGTAGACCTACAATGTCATCATTTGTTGCAAATGTTGATAACATCACTAACAAGGGATGAGTAACAATAGCAAACAACAATGGGCTAAGTGGGCATTCTTGACGAACAAATCTCGTGATGACAATATCGAATGTAATTCCCCTATTAAGCATTACTTGAGAAACTGCATCTTGTCCTAATAAAAATGAGGTGAGACATGTGGCCCAAAGCCCATTGTTGCATTAACTCGGAAATAAGGAATCATTTAACATAATCATAAGCTTTCTCCAAATCTAATTACACTATAATCCATTATTGATGAGTGTTTCTTACATAATTCATGGTCATTTGAACATTTAATACATTATGCAATATATTTCTACATGCAATAAAACCATATATGGGCGAGATGTATCAACTTTGGCAAATACTTTGTAATCTATTTATCAAGACCTTTGTGAATATCTTACACAACCGCCCATTAAAGAAATAGGTCTCCATTGATAAAATAACTCAAGAGATGCCACATTTGGAACTAACTTAATGAGACTGTAAAGAATTGGATATGATTCTGTGCAGTAGAAGAGATATGTGTGTTTATGCGCGCGCATGTGTGTATATAGCAGAGAGAGAGAGAGAGAGAGAGAGAGAGAGAGAGAGAACAATGTACATGGAAAACACCAAAAACTGTATTAACAAGAATAAGACAACCAACAATACAAGGAGAGGGAGAGAAGTGCTTATATAGTCACCTTCTCACTATATTCTCTTTTTACAACCACCACTTACTAAAGAGAGGTGGAGAGTTTGCTTCTCAACAGAGACCAATCTCGCAAGCTTTAGGCATACAACTAGAATCCCAACAACATTGAAAAATCAAAGTTAGGGGCCCCTTTAAAATGTTTGAATATCATTGAAAAACGTCATTACTCTACATTTTTGTCTGTCTGCCTCCCCTTTTAGGAATAGAGAGAGATTTGATTTCATGGCATACATAAGGACATCATAATTGACCCACAGAACCTAAGATTGATTGTAATGAGTAGAATAGAGGTAGATTTCTTTTGATTGGCTTCACACATAGTCTCTTTACTTAGGAGTAGAGAGAGATTTGGTTTTGTAGCATCCATAAAGAGGCTAGTATCCATGGGGCCTAATATTGATTGTAATGAATAGAATAGAGTCGATGTCTTTGATTGGCTTCACATACACTCTCTCTACATTGAAGTAGAGAGAGATTTGATTTTGTGGCATCCACAAAGAGGCTAATATTGACCCATGGGACTTGAGTACACAAAGTTTTCTTGATGTCTGTCTCCTTCCTAAGAAGAGATATCCATACTTCGAAGAACAAAGTCTTATATGTGTGAAAAAGACATATAGTTATGAGGTCAACCTTCTAGGCGGTGTCTTAAGTATGGCACTCAAGTTGTCACCCCCTCTTAATATGTCATCTTAGCTTCCATGAAATGCACTATATGCTCAAGAATAAAAAGCAAGTGAAATTTATCCTCTACAAGGCCTTCATTGTGGAGAGAGAGAGAGAGAGAGAGAGAGAGAGAGATTCTATTATCGTCTTCGGAGGTCAAATATGACCTATGAGACCAAAAATATTACATTTCACGTGATACGTGTGAAAGTGAGTAGTGACTCTCGATGTTCAAGAACCTTACCAATGAATGTTGCAATCGAGAGTGTACATTGTGGTTGTAGGAATTCATGCAAGGATTGGGCTCGGTCGAAGAGATGTGGAAAGCATGGTCGAATATGATCAAAGGCAGAGCATTGTATCAAAGTGTGATACTCAGACTCGCGAACTTGTTTAGGGCAAAGTGTGCATAGCCGACCCGACCACTCTCATCACTTGTGCCCCAACGCCCCGTCTCACATCGCAATGCATGTGAGCTAAGTCGCATGGAAGCAATGGTTCGAATGGCTGATAACGGTATGGGCTCTAACATGTATCGATGTGTACGATTTCCCTGTTCCGCAAAGAATATGGTTTTGTAGTTAGGTGCAACACGTGTAGTATAATGTGTGAAGCATGTGCCTCCACATTTGTCCCATGTCATGATACATTGGCGTTGTTAAAAGGCCTCATTTACAGAGGAATCTAGTGATGCATCATGAAACAAGTATCTCGCATCCCATCTACCAAACCCTTTTTCTATATCTTGCATCCAACCGGAACATAGAGAGAGAGAGAGAGAGAGAGAGAGAGAGAGAGAGAGAGAGAATAGAAATGGGTGGGAGACTTAGCCGAGATGTTAACGTCTTCTAAGAACAAAATTGGCCCATGAGACAATTCATTTAAAACAAAATGGGATGTTCTAATATTGTATCGTTAAGTAGCTATGGAACCGGTTTCGGCTCAAACCGAACCGAAACCGGACCGGTGCCATAGCTATCGTTAATGTAAGAAGAGTATTTTTTGTGTGTGCGCGTGCGTTTGTGGATATAGTAGCGTTCTTCTATCTGCAGCAATGGCAGCGAGCGTGGCTATGGCGGGCCTCATCTCTGCTCGGTTTCCTTCATCATCTTCTTCCTCCGTTCCTTCTTCTTCTTCTTCTTCTTCTTCTTCCTCTTCTTCCTCTTCTCATCCTCCTCTTCCCTTTTGCACCTCGCTTCATCCTTCAGGTAATCCTTTTATCCTTTCTGATCGATCTGGTGAAGCATGTCTGTTTCCTGCTTGGGTGTTTTTTTCACGGAGTGAAAGGGATTTCCTCGGTCTATTCTTCTGTGTCAATCGATTTCTTTCTGCGAGCATTATATCATCACCATCTTCTTGCATAAGAATAATTTTTTCTAAAAAAAGCGTTGACACTGTTAGGTATTTGCATCAGTTTTTGGTTCCCTCTTTTGCTTCCATCTGTATTTTCTTTGATTCTCCTACTAATCATGCCTTGTAAGTCTGGAAATACATCTGAAAACAAGTGGATATTATACTCCATAGAGCAGATGATAGGGAGTTTATCCTGCCTAAAGAAGTGTTCGAAACTGTTGACTGTTTATCAGTGTTAGAAATAGTGACTTTTCATCCTGCCTAAAGAAGTGTTCGAAACTGTTGACTGTTTATCAGTGTTAGAAATAGTGACTTTTCATCCTGTCTAAAGAAGTGATAGAAACTGTGAATGTTTATCACTGTTTATTATTTCTGGTTAATTAACAGAAGAGAGATTTCTCTGAATTTTGGTATTATCTCGCCTAAAGGCTGCAAACTATTTCATCCGCAGTGTCAGCTGTTTTTGGCATTCTCTTATGGTAAAAGAAATCCTTTTGGATTTAAGTATTCCTGCAATCTGAGCTAATGTTTTTCCTCTAATGTTTGCACATCAAGCTACTGTAAAGCTTTATTCCAAAGGCTTCACAAAAAAGTAGAGATGATCTTTTTGCATCTCCTTGATATGTTTCTGTGATTAGAAGGTTACTTTGACTTGCTATATGGTTTTTGCACATTCAGGCGTTCTTGTAATCTTGTCTCCTCCCATTCTATTTTTGAAGGTGCTAGGTTTGTGACACAATACCTTTCGATTCGCAAGGAAAGCATGATAGCAGTTGTGCGTGCAGTAGTTGCCGAGGTCTTGACAACCGAATCTCCATCAGAGGTAAAAGAAACAATAAAGAATGGTGATGGTGAGAATGATGGTACTCCATCTGGTTTGAAGCTCGAATCCGAGGCTGATATTCTGAAGAAAAAGCAGAAGCGCGCGGAGCTTCGTAGGAAGAGGTTAGTGAGAAAGAGGCACCTTCGAAAGAAAGGGAGATGGCCTCCTTCCAAGATGGCTAAGCTTAAAAATGTCTGATCCATGCTACACACAAAACCTCTTTTTTTTTTACCCCTTTTGTTTTTCTTTCTGTAATGTTCGCTTCTTTGAGTATGTTGTTCTGCTCGAAAGTATGGAGAAAACGAAATTCCTGAATCTTCAAGCTATTGATTTGATTGATTGATTGGTCAAGAAGAACATGTTTAGGAAAGAAGAAGAAAACATTCCTCATATGCAACTTAGCTTCATTAGGTTGCAATTTTAATCTGATTGTGGGAAGTTATCTATATTGCTTGGAGATAACCTGGTATGGGTTACTTTGCATTAATAGCTATTGAGAAGTTTGTGTGCACATCTTGCAACAGATGTTGGGATCCATTTCTCAGTTTGTTATGAACCATGGGGGAATTTGTGTATTGTTCCTAATGCATTTAGATCATTCCTACACGAAGGGGTTTTATTGAGAAAGGGAAAATCGTACCAATACCTCGTTGATGATTGTAATCAATGTTTTAAGTTTTCTGCACAAATCTTCTGGCCTTTAGATGAAAGATTTCTCTGCAAATTCCCATGAAAATTAAAACGTTATTTGTTGTTCTTTTAAGGAATAAGTAATACTTGGGCTTTTGGCCCAAGTTATCTTTTGGTCGGCGGTCCTAACAAGTCTAATTGTTTTGGAATAGCAAATGCACTACCTGTGATACAATGTCACATGGGCTAGTCCAATTGCCAAGTGATGACGAGGAATCACATTTGGGTTTGGTCGGCGGTCCTAACAAGTCTAATTGTTTTGGAATAGCAAATGCACTACTTGTGATACAATGTCACATGGGCTAGTCCAAGGGCCAAATGATGATGAGGAATTGCATTTGGGTTTAGTGAAATTTATGAATTGTTTGCTATGATGGCAAAGTTATTAGAGTCAATGATATGGTAACCATGATGTGTAAAAAACTTCTTTTCTACAGCATGTAAATTAAATTGGAAAGCTTGCCCAATTCAAATGAATAGAATCTTGTGCTCACCTTAGTCAACTTTGCACACTTGTACTGGTGTAGTTGCAAAGCATGTACCTAGACAACCTTGTGTGTGTTTTCTACAATTGCCTTATGTATTAAGGTCTTCATCAAGGTTGTGATTCTTTTATATAAGTCGCCGTAGCTTTGTTGTACTTGTGATGGTATGGAAGTAGGAGACGTAAATACTCCATAGAAAATCACAATATTAACAATCACTTAGTTAGGAGAACCATGATTTTGATCCTAATACATTTATAAACTTGTTGCGTTTTCTCAACATTGTTTTTGAGTCAAAACAAAGCACAAGCCTTTCCAAAACAATATGACTTTGTAAGCGACACTTTGTTACAATTTCTTGTATTACATATAATACCCTTGCTTTTTACATCCATAATAATGCTAGTATTATGCTTCGTGTTTACATTGAGTAACCTCCTTTTCGTAATTTGACTTGAGAAATGGTGTTGAAATTGTTAGTATTGTGATTTTCTCTTTGCTTGTTGGCTTGGTGGTTTACATCATAGGATCAAAGTCGTAAAATTGAGAGAACTAAAGTTCAACACCAAAAACATTCAAATAAAAATATGTTTGTTGAATCTATAGACTTGTGGCTCTAGTTCACTTGTCTTGGAATTGCATCATTGTTTCAAGAAATTTTGCATCAAAAGATTAGGCGCAAAAAATGTTCCAAAACGTTGATAAATTTCAATGTACAATGCTTTCATATACATTGGTGCTATTTTCTTTTAGTTTCCTATATTAATCCGTGCATGTAAGGAAATTTTTGGCTTCTTTTGATGATATATTATATATATCTAATATTACTTGCATTATATGCAAAGCTCTAGTAGCTCAGTTGGTTAGAGCGTATGGCTGTTAACCATAAGGTCGGAGGTTCAAACCCTCCCTGGAGCGATGTATTAATTAGTTTGCTAAATTTCGGTTACACCATTTTACCTGGAATCAATTTTTTATAATGTCTAAGCTCTAGGATTCTTAGGTGGATAAAAAGATTCTTACACTTCAGTGAATACGATCTTGAAGTGGAAAATTATTATGCATTTTCTATCCTATCTTAATCTTCTTGGGCTACATGCAAGTTGTATCCTACATTTGATTATCTCTTCATCACTCTTTTCTATCAATCGATGTCAATAACCTATCGATTTCATGATATAGCTAAATTTATGAGATGTTGTCAATCACTTTCATCGATTTTTAATAAATTTGTTTTGAGAATCTAGATATATTTATATTCATTGTTGATTAAGCATAATATGCTCAAAAGTTTCAACCAAACCAACACAATAAGATTCAATTGTTGACCCCGTAGACAACAAAGCATTACAAGATAATGATAATTTCAAACCCTTCCCAATCCATACAATGAAATTGAAATGCTCATCGCTAATATCATTCAAACCTATTCCAATCCCTTAAATGAAATTGAAACAGGAATAACACTTGAACCCTTTTCAATACCTTACAATGAAAATTGAAATACAAATAACTCTCAAACCCATAAATGAAATTGTAACATCACTAAAACCCGTTCTTGATGAATGAAGCTTATATCACTCAATACTAATCAAAACAATAGCACAAGTAAAATATACTCTCTAATAAATAAGTTGAACTCATTCAATATGATAGCACAAGTTCACCATCATGATTGACAAAAAAATGAACCATCAGACCACTTCTCCATTTTGGAAGCAATATCACGTTCATTATATACATTACACATAGTATCATCCATTAGAAGCATATGACCTTGTACAATTGATGCACATTTTTGCTTGCCCTCATACACAATCAGTTGCATGGAAATTCACTGATTAAGAAGATAGGGCATGATACAGCTTTAAGGTTCCAAGAGAACATCTATTGGTCTATAGTAATTGCCCTCGGATTACATTTTATTACCACCACTATGAATAAATATAATCCTATGTTTCTTACAATAAAGGAACATATTTTAGCAGTCCACTCCTTGGAAACTACAACATCTTCCACTGAGATTAAATTCAACATAAAACTACACCATCTTCCTCAACTTGAGGAGTATAAATCAACATGTCCCTGAAGAGAATATCCAAGAAGGAAGACCACATGACAGTTACATCAAGACATTCAACATAAAAATAATCCTATGTCTCTTAAACTAATGGAACATATTTTAGCAATCATTTCCTTTCCTTAACGAAAAACCCAATCAATCACTTCACAAACAACTCTCGCAGCTCCAGCCAAAAATACAATCAATCACTTAGCACAAACCATATCAACAGCATGCAATTTTGAAGACACATTGATATGCCTAGGCATTTCCAGCTCTCTGGATCAGTTGCAGAGAATAGGGGATTGAAGACCAAACGATTCTAAACTATAGATTTTGAATAACTCTTTTAAGTAGGATCTGACAACTATAACAAATGCCATTAAAACAACCTATTACATTGATAACCAGAAAGAGTCTCCGACAATATTGTCATTACAGACACACAGACAAAATTGCCACTGCAGCAAAGCCCTTCATAACTACATTCCATGAAAAACTACACCAGTCTACTGATAAAATATAAGTCTCTTGACAAAATTGTCATTACAGGTTTTCAGACAAAATTGCCATTGCAGCAAAACCCTTAATAGCTACATCCCATGGAAAATTACACAACTCTGCTGAAAGATGTAAGATGATTCATGTGATAAGACAACTCATATAGCAGGAAAGATACATCAGTCTCCTTTCTTCCTAAAAGAGCTGCCCTCAGTTAATCGAGCTCGCCCACCTGTAGGCTGACACAAGACCGATGAGCAGCCTCCACAGAGAACTACAGTTTGAGAGTGACTGAAGACAGTGGTGCTGCACAACATACCCATTGAAGATTAGCAATGCACATCTGCACACTGTAAATTAGACATAACCTACTTATGTAAAGAGTCACATGTATATATATCATATATACGGGCACATGATTGACAACAAATTATTGTGTTGTACACATATAGATAGTCTCACATGTATTAATGTATCTACAAGCACATGATTTGACAACAAACAACACTACTCATTTGATGGGTTTGTTATCATACAGTCAAACATGTAAATAGTCACATGTATATATATCATATACAAAGGCACATTATTCATCACAACATGATCAACAACAGATTATAATGTTGTACATTATTGATTTTATTGCTTTGTTATCATACACCAACAAACACCAAGAGTGTGCGTGCGTATATGAACAATTACTTAACCAGATACATCTTTCGTATACCATCAATTATATGGTTTTGTAATATACACATACTCCTTCAGCTTTGTATATGGCTTTCTAACAAACAATGCAGTAGTATGCACAACAAGTGGTAACGACAAAACACTCACATGCTGAAGCACCCCTGGCATTTCACATCCTGCAATAAATTTAATCACAGAAGACAAAATTATCAATATCTGGATAAGAGGCAGTACATAAGAATATAAAAACAGAAAATTTAGATATTAAAATTAAATGACAGGTTTACTGTCTCAATCTTTCTTTTGGAATGCCTCACCATAAAGAAAGAGTTTGGGGACTGCACAAGTCGTTTAAGCTTGTGCTTCTTCTTCTCTAGCTCAGCTGGAGGATGAAGAAGATCGATATCATTTGAGAGCACCTGTAAGATGACAGAGAATATAAGATCATACTCTATAATATTTTATAGGGCAAAGCACCAGGACACCCCTGGAAGTTCGTCTATTGACCAGAATGCCCCTGGAAGTTCCAAATTTACCAAACTACCCCTATGTCCAAAAAATTACACTTTATAAAGTAATTATACACTCAAATCTTTGGTAAATAGGGCTAGTTCGGGTCAATTTCTTCCATCTTTGGTAAATAGGGCTTGTAGATTTGAGTGTATAATTATTTTATAAAGTGTAATTTTTTGGACATAGGGGTAGTTTGGTAAATTTGGAACTTCCAGGGGCATTCTGGTAAATAGACGAACTTCCAGGGGTATCCTGGTACTTTTCCCTATTATATATATATATATATATAATTTCATTATACAAAGATGCACAAAGGCCTACAATTATAGCATTTTCACAACTTTTATCCACAAAAGAAATCCGAAACAACACAGGACAAAGAAAGAGAGAAGGCAAATCCAGTTAGTCAAGAGAACTGTTTCTTCACCAACATATTAAACTTATAATAATAGAAGAGCTCCAAATCAACACATATATATCGTAAACAGAATAAAACAAAATCGTGACGTCTAACAATTTGCAATCTGATACTTCAATTAATCAAGATCGTCACCCAATCTAGCACAGAATCAACTGTATATAGACATATATGTACATAATCCTAAAGCTTACGCCTTCTGAATATTCACAAAATGAATTAAAAAGAACTTACAATGTTCACAGAGGAAAAGTACAATTGTTGCATTCACAAGGAAAAATCCACCCATAGATGAAAATACGATAGAATGAATTCGTATAGTCTTGACATTTTAAACGACTCCTTACCAGATGCTTTATACCAAATGGGTAAGGGTCATTGTTCAGATTATTCAGGCAAACAACGTCACAGCTGAAACAAATCCAAGACCTTATAGCATACTATGAATTGGCAACTTACCAGGTTCCACAAAAGCCTATAAATAAAATTCTACACATGACACCACAACTCATTAGCGCAGAATTGTTCACAGAAGATCACATGAATGCATAAAAATTTAGGTTCAAAACCATTCCGTTTCTAACAACTAAAATAAATCTGAACATTCACCAAACAGAGAATTAACGTTTTCTCATGGTTCGGATCCACGCCGCCTCCTCTGATGTTTAAAAGGACGTTTTTCTAAGGTTCTGAATCTTCACGGAGAAAGTAAACGTGTCATGTTTTGAAACAACCGAAACAAACAGGCGTTGGAGAAGAAGCGGAAAGCAAGCAAGCAAGCAAAGGTCACAGCAGCAGAATTAAGAAGAAGGTAGGGAGAAGGAAGAGAAGAGAAAAACGGTTAGAGGTTAAGGGAGACTTACCATGGTGAGGGAGTGGAGAGATCTGCAGGGCGGCAAGCAGGCAGCTCTTCTTCTTCTCCAAAAGGACTCTGCTTATCGCTTGGAACAGAAGGTTATAGAGGGAGGAGGAAAACCATCTCTCTCTCTCTCTCTCTCTCACACACACACACACACACAAAACCCTAAAGGTCTGAAGGGAGGGAGGGGGGACGGGTTCACACGTGGGAGGGAGGAGGACTTCTTCTCGGACATCGTCTCGTCTCGTCTCGTCTCGTCTCGTGTTGTGCCTGTGGGACGATCAAACATACATACATCACATACGTACATACATACATGCGAACAACACGGGATATCTTATGGAAACACATATGCTTGCCTGCCATATTAGCTCCCACTGACTCCACGCCATCACAATGGTCGACAAATACAATATGCTCACCGAGCATCTTTTATACAAAACCCCTCTTTTTATCTCTCATAAAGGAGTGGGCTGACATAAGTACAATAAACGGCTCATTCATGAGCACTAAATTCTAGTCTAACTAGAGTATTTCCAAGTCAGCATTAAAACTGGTTGAGCTTGACATCTCAACACTCCCATTCAAGCTCAGGCTAATATTGACTTCAACCCTATCAGCCCTCATCAGTTTACGGCCCTTCGGCCCTCTTCCGCCTTTCAGCTTTTGTCTGCATCAACCCTTTTGGCCCTTTCGGCCTTCAACTTCCTTAGCTCTTTGTCCCTTTCAACCATTCGGCCTTTTGGCCTTCTTCGTTTGTCCACTCACTTCGGCTCGTCCTTGTCCTTTCAGCTCCCCTTGCCGAATCGTTTGTTTCGACTCTTTCCTTTGCTCGTTCAGCTCTACTCCATGACTGTTCTCCTCTATAGGTCTCCCCTTGAAGCATGACTTGTTGAGATGTTGCAAGCCAAGGATATCTAAGAATTTCCGCAACTTGTCCAGTCCTAACGCTTTGGTGAAGATGTCGGCCACTTGTCGGTCAGTACGAACGAATCGTAGTTCGACTTCACCACCCAAGACTCGGTCGCACACGAAATGTAGTGCACCTCAATGTGCTTTGTGCGAGCATGGAAGACGGGGGTTTTTGCGAGTTGGATGTTGCTCATGTTGTCGCAATATATATGAATTGGGTCGACGACTTGTACCTGTAGGTCCTACATTAGCCGTTTCAGCCATATAGCCTTGCAAGTCGCAATGGCCACTCCTCGATATTCCACCTTTGTGCTCGACAATGCCACTATTGGCTGCTTCTTGCTATTCTACGAGATCGCCACGCTTCCTAGGGAGAACATAAATCTCAATGTCGATCAGTGATCGGTGATCGGTGGCGTCTCTAGCCTAGTCAACATCCATACAGTCGAATAATTGATCGATTGCACCTTTCCTATACAGGAAACCACAATCCATAGTGCCACTTACATACCTCAATATCAATGCACACACTATATATGCTCGGATGTCGGCTTCTGCATAAACTAACTAATCAAGCTGACTGGATATGTCAAATTAGGTTGAGTGATCGTCAAATATGTATGGCTTTCGAAAATTTGTCGGAATCGGGTTTCGTCACATGCCATTCCCGAGTCATGGTGAGGATTCTGATTGTGGTCGAGGGGAGTTGAGATGGGTCGGCTCTCCCTCACGCCGAATTTGAACAACATATTCAACACATAATGTCGTTGAGTCAACAATATGCCCTTGGGGGGTGTGGATCACTTCGATTCCGAGGAAGTAATGAAGGGTCCCCAAGTCCTTAATTTCGAATGCGATTGACAACTGGGTCTTGACGCGGTCGATTTCAACAAGGTTGGCTCCGGTGATGACCAAGTCATCCACATATAGCAAGATGCATATTGGGTGTTTTTGACCTTTTTAGATGAACAATAAACTATTAGATTGTGAGGTCTCAAACCCCATCTTACACAAATGTTGCGTGATTTTGAAGTTCCATGCTCGTGAAGCTTGCTTGAGACCATATAATGACTTTTTTAGTTGACACATTGCCGACTTGTTCAATTCCAACTGAAACCCCAGGGGTTGTACCATGTACACTTGCTCCTCAATATCACTTGGAGGAACACATTCTTCACATCCCTTTGCCGCTGCCACTGCGAGGATCGCACGTACCGTCGTCATCTTTGCGATTGGCGCAAAGGTCTCATCATAATCGATCCCATGGGTCTGTGTGTATCCTTTCGCGACGAGACTTACTTTGTACTTGTTGATTGAACCATTGGCATTGTATTTCACCTTGTATACCCACTTGGAGGTGATCAATTTGTAATGTTTCGGGGGCTCAACTAGGTCCCAAGTGTCAGAACAAAGTTGTTACCCGGCCGACAAAGACCAGGGTGTGAAAAGGGGAATTCTTATTTGGGAATCTGTTGGAATTACTATTCTTAATATATATATTAATATATGAGAAGATGTGGACGGACGGACCGGAATCGGTATGCCGATCCGGATCCGGACCAATCCCGAATAGGTGCCGGTTGGCACCGTTTTGTACTTCGCACCGGTGACCTATATAAAGGCCTGGTTACAATGTAGTCATTAACGGAGAGTAATATAAACCTTTTTGTTTAATCATTGAGTATTGTTCACCGTTTTGTGCTTATTGTATATCTTACGCGTGTTAATGACATATTGCTAAGTAACCGATTAAGGTCCAATTAAGCGTTGTATCGTAAGTTATCTCGCCGTAACACCCTTTGGTGAAGTGTCTTAAGTGGACACCTTGTGTTAGGCTGTTGTCCGGCCCTAAGGATTAACACAGTTTTTGGCGACCACGATTCCTGCACAATCGCAGTAAACAACGGCGGGAATGGATGACTAGGCCAATAGACGACCCGGTTACGGAGAGAGCACGAAGACTTGCTGAATGGCAAAGGCAGTGAGAGGCTTTCCAGCAAGCAACAGAAGAAATCCGATCGGATCGATCATTTTCCAAAGTGATCCGGAAAGTGGCGGAGGAGTCGCTCCATCTGCAACAAAACGCCTACCCGGACGAAGGAAGCTGCTTAAGCAGTCTCCGGGAAGCGGGATCCCTTCTCCAGGCCTTGGCCGGAAGAGACGGCGAATCCGAAGCATTTTCGGCGCTAGGATTGGATTCGGAAGGGGGTTACAGTGCGCACACAAACTATCACAGTAGTAATGACACCCTAGGAGGACTGGAGGACGAGGAGTTGGATACATTACCGACACCGGAACCATAATTGTCACACCGGGAACCTCCAACACTAGACGTGGAGCAACCTCCGGAGATGGAAGAGGACAAAGAAAGACCTCCGACACCGGAAGTCGAGCCGACAACACCGAAGGAGGACCGGCAAAGACCTCCGACTTCGACAGAAGACCAGCAATGACCTCCGACGCCGACGGAAGAGCAGGAAAGACCACCGACACCACTAGCCCCCGCACCGACACCGGACGATGACATGCCGTTCCAGTACCCCAAGTATAGGGATGACCCGGACGCGGAGGCTCATGTTCACGCTTTTCGACAAACATGGGAGGCAAACCATGTGTCACAACGGTTAACCGCAGCCGAAGAGGAACAATCTAAGATAGCCGAATTCGGCTTGACATTGGAAGGACCGGCCGCCAGATGGCACCGGATGCAAGACCCCAGCACCATCACCACCTTTGCGGACCTGAAAGCTAAATTCTTGCGCTTCTTTCAAAAGGAGGTGGACCAGAGAGAAATGGTGGGCCTATTTTATACCATCCGGCAGGACCCTGGGGAGAGCATTCCGTAGTTTGTCATCCGGTTTCAACAGATGCACAGTCAACTTACCCGAACACCTCCGGAGGAAGAAACACGGGCTATATTCTTAGTTGCGCTCCGGGAACCTCTACGTACGGTATGCACGGTCATCGACTTTCGCACAAGTACCGTCGACCAGGTCATTGACCGGGTTAGAGAAATGGAGAAAACAAGCTCTTGGCTAACAATGGGAGCACTCCAACGAGCGTTACCAACCGATGAGGATCTCCGGTTTCGACAGGCCATTCAATGCACAACATGCCTAAATGCCGGACACTCAGCACTAGAATGTACCATGCGGTCGCAATGTCTACTGTGCCATTCCAGGAACCACACAATGGAGCAGTGTGAGTACAATTTGTTGAATCGCCAAGCACCACCGGTTCGGCAAATCGAACCACGGAGTACCAAGGAGGAGGAAGAAGAACGTTGCAGGCGAGAAGAGCGATACTGACCGACACAGGATGTCCGGTACAGGGACAACTATGATCGGTATGATAGATATGATTGGTACCAGGATTATAATGGACGGTATGAAAGATACAATTGGGATCAATCCCCCGGTTACAACCAACGACGGGAAGCCTACGACAGACATGATGACCAACCCCGTCAAGAGTATTGGAACAAAAAGAAACACCATTTCAAGAAAAGGGGTCACCTACGGGACTCGAAGAAGGATGCCTCAAGCAGCCAACCAGATCAAAGCCCCGCCGTTACCACAAGTCCTCCACTGGGAGCAGGAAACAACGCCGAATCCAGCACTACCCGGAAAGCATATTGCTACTATTGACGACAAGAAGGACATTATAGTAATCAATGCCCATCAAAGAGCTATGATAAACGACCGACGGTGAACATGGTAGTCGCCGAAGTTGCAGACCTGCAGTAGGTAACCACAAGATCGAAGGGTAAGGCGAAGGAATGGGAGGCGCAAGAGGCCATCTGCAAGCAGGCAATGGAATGGGTAAAAAAGGCGAATGCGCGAAACATGGCAGAGCTTGCGCAGCAAAAGGAAAATACTGAAGAGCTTGCCGGCGGCAGTCAGCCTGAAAATGCAACATGGCAGGCATTGTAGGAATGCCAAATCACGCTGCCATTAGGACGACTCATGCAACTAGTGCCTAGATTCATAGAAGGACTCAAGACAGGCATGATGGCAGGAGAAACACCACCGGCTCCAACATTCTTCTCAAATCCAGAGGAGGGACCGACGGTAGTAGACACAAACAATCCGGCAATCACAACCATCGTGAAGGGAAAGGAGTTACCCGAAACAATAATAGATGGAGGATCTGACGTCAATGTGATTAGCCTCTGAATTTGCAAAACCTTGGGAATCCAAGAGTGGGAACCATGCCCATTCTGGTTGCGGATGGCAGATACAAGCTCAGTGCGACCTACTGGCTTGATAGGAGATTTGGAAGTAACGATCGGTGGCCACACATTTCGCATCTCGGCAGTAGTGTTACAACTACAGGCACAAGGAGCTTACCCACTATTGTTGGGGCGGCCGTGGTTGAAAACGGTGCACATTAAACAAAATTGGAGGAAGAATATAATCACCTTCCGGCGGGGAAAAGCAAAAGTACGGGTACTGACACAACCACGGACGGGTATCGGGAAGGAATTGACACCCCTATATGCCGAATGCGTCAATATGCTGGATGGATTAGCAGACGAAGAGGTAGATCAATACTTGCAGGATAATCCGAAGATCGTACCTCTGTTCAAAATCGACGTAGCTGAAGCCATATCACCATACATACTGCAACCGGACGGAGCCGACGAGGAACCAAATAAAGAAGTGATCCGGGAGCTACGACAAGCACAGGAGGCGCTGGAAAGAGAAATGGCCGTATCGCAACGGGTTAAAGCATCCCAACTAGAGGAGGTAAATCTAGGAACTACGGAAGAGGCGAGACCGGTGCACATCGCCAAGGAAATGACTCCGGAGAACAAAACGGCGATGATTACACTTCTTAAAGAATTTCGGGACGTGTTTGCCTAGTCTTACGAGATATGCGAGGGCTCAATCCTCAGCTATATCAGCATCAGATACATTTGAGCAAAGACGCCAAACCGGTAGCACAACAGCGGTACCGGATGAATCCAAATTACGCCGCCAAAGTCAAGGAGAAAATCGACAAGTTGTTGAGGGTTGGCTTTCTCCGCCCAGTAAAGAAATCTACATGGCTGAGCCCGGTAGTAGTCGTACCAAAGAAAAACGGCAAAATTAGAGTGTGTGTCGACTACCGTAAGCTTAATGCGGCGACGGTAACATGAGGTAAGGTGCATTTACGGATGGAGTGTTGGACGTAGTCGCTGGCCATGAGGTATACAGTTTCTTAGACGGATTCAACAGATACAACCAGATCCGGATGCACCCCGATGACCAGGAGAAAACGACTTTCGTCACCGAATGGGGAGTGTTTGTTTCCATAGTAATGATGTTCGGACTAAAAACGTCGCCGGCAACGTTCTAGAGGATCATCATGGAAATATTCGGAGAATTCATATCGACATTCATGCAGGTGTTTCTGGATGACTTCGTCGTCTATAGCCGGAAAGGAGATCACTTTTAGCACCTCCGACTATGTCTAGAGAAATGTCGGGCTTACCGGCTAACCTTGAATCGGGCAAAATGTGTATTCGGAGTGTCAAGCGGGGCGCTATTAGGACACATTGTGAGCAAGGAAGGAATTGTCGTGGACCCGGACAAAGTAAAAGCAATCTTGGAGGCACCGACACCAACAACGACCAAAGCATTAAGCCGTTTCTTAGGCCAAATCCGGTGGCATAGCCGAATGCTTCGGTATCTGGCGGACCTATTACACCACTGCATGCTGTGGTACACCGAACACCGTTCCAGTGGACCGACACCGAAGACAAGGCGTACCGGGCACTCAAAGTATTATTGTCGCAAGCGCCGGTAGTGCAACCCCCGGATTGGGCTAAGGAGTTTCATGTGTTCGTGGATGTGTCCGACATTGCAATCGGAAGTGCACTGATGCAACTTACGGAGCCAAGGTGGTACCGGCCCGTATATTACGCAAGCCGAAAGTTATCCCAAGCCGAACGAAATTATTCCACCACGGAAAGGAAAGCTTTGGGCATGATCTATAGCGTGAAAAAATTCAAACATTATTTGTTGGGAAGGAAATTTTCCTTCCACGTAGATAATTCGGCACTCCTCTATTTAGTTTCCAAAGCGTCACTAACCGGTAAGTTGGTGACAGGAACTGCATGCTCCCGATGAACAACGCTCGGCCACAATTGAGCTTAGAATCAAAAACACAAAAAACGGGAAATGAATGCACGACACAAAGGAGAGAAGAGTACACAAGATGTTTAACGTGGAAAACCCTGAGAGGGAAAAACCACGGGAGTCCACAGACTCCAAACTATCACTATATCACAATGATTACAACAGTGAGCTCACGGAGGCAACGACCTCGTGCTCACGATCTTCACCACAGGCGGCAGTTACAACAAAGGCAACGACCTCTTTCTCTCTCTCTCACTTTCTGTACATTGTTACACGCTCTCTCTTCTTGCACCAACAAGAATGACAACACCTATACTGAGTTTGCCCTAAGTCATATTTATACTAATATGAATTTTTGGCTATTTACAAATATAGCCCTGATGGACTCTCAGAAACATATTTACAAGTATGTCCCTTCATCCGGTGAGCACTTCTCACCGGGCCTTCATCATCCGGCTCTTGCTGGGTACCCCTCATCCGGTTCTCACTGGGTCTTCCGTAGCCGGGTACTCCTCTTCTGGTTCTCACCGGGTCTTCCGTAGCCGGGTACTCCTCTTCTGGTTCTCATCGGGTCTTCCGTAGCCGGGTACTCGACATCTGGTTTCCCATCCGGAGGGACTTGTTTCCTAACAAACTCCCCCTTCACTCCGGCATGGGATGTCTCACTAGTCCGATCCGCTTCCGGCATGCATCCAGCTTGTCGGGTATCAATACTTTGGTCAGCATATCTGACCCGTTCTCGGCCGTGTGGATCTTCGTCAGCGCGAACTCCTGGTCATCTACTCTTTCCCGGATCCAGTGATACCTTCGCTGGATATGTTTCGTCTGGGAATGGTAAGCCGCATTCTTAGCAAGGTGGATGGCACTTTGACTGTCGCAATAGAGCCGATATTCATCTTGCTGGATACCGAGCTCTCTGATGAAGTCCTTCATCCATAATATTTCCTTGCCGGCTTCCACAGCCGCCATGTACTCCGTCTCCGTGGTTGACAACGCAACCGTCTTTTGCAGCCTCGACTACCATGAAACAACTCCCCCTTCATATGTCATTGCATACCCGGATGTAGATCGGCTGGTATCCACATCAGCCGACATGTCCGAATCGGTAAAACCATCAAGTTGAGGTTTACCGGAGCCGAATCGGAGACACATGTTCGAAGTGCCCTTCAAGTACCGGAGTATCCATTTGACCGCGTTCCAGTGCTCCTTGCCGGGATTGCTCATAAACCGGCTCACCACTCCGATTGCGTATCCTATATCCGGTTGGGTACACACCATTGCGTACATTAAGCTCCTGACGACAGAGGCATATGGAACCTTCATCATATCCGCCTTCTCTGCTTTCGTCTTCGGGCTTTGCTTACCGGATAATCTGCTGTTTGCTGGGAGTGTCGATCTGACCGGTTTAGCTTCTAACATGTTGAACCGCTGAAGCACCTTTGTCACATACTTCTCCTGTGACAACCACAATTGCTTCGTTGGCCGGTTCCGGATGATATGCATCCCCAACATCTGTCTTGCCGGACCCAAGTCTTTCATTGCGAAAGTTCGGTTGAGAGCCTTCTTCAGCATCCGTATTCTGGCTTGGTCCCGTCCGACGATCAACATGTCATCCACGTACAGAAGGAGTATCAGGAAGTCACCTCCTTCGAACTTCTTCACAAACACGCAGTGATCGGCCTGCGTCTTGTGGTACCCTTGATCGGTCATGAAGGAGTCGAACTTCCGGTACCATTGTCGGGGAGCCTGCTTCAGTCCGTACAGGCTCTTCTTCAACCGGCAAACCAAGAGCTCCTTCCCTTTCTCCACGAATCCTTCCGGTTGATGCATGTAGATCTCCTCTTCGAGGTCATCGTGAAGGAATGCCATCTTCACATCTAGCTGCTCTACATCGAGGTCCATGCTTGCCGCTATACTCAGCACCGTCCAGATGGAGGTCATCTTTACTACTGGGGCAAATATCTGGTTGAAGTCCACGCCCTTCTTTTGCTGGAACCCCTTCACCACGATCCTGGCTTTGTATCTCGGGGGGTTGCCGGCATCTCCGGTTTCAACTTGTACACCCACTTGTTTCGGAGTGCCCGCTTTCCTTTCGGCAACTCCACCAATTCGTACGTATGGTTCTCATGCAGGGAATCCATCTCATCCTGCATGGCACTTAACCATTTGCGGCTATGGGTGTCATCCTTCTCTTCTTCGAAGCTTTCTGGCTCCCCCTCATCGGTTAGCAGCACATGCTCTGCATCCGGAAATCTTCGGGTGGGCCTTCTCTCTCTGAGAGGATATCTCCGTCTTTGGGCTTCGGTAACCGGCTCCTCCATTTGCTCTTCATCCGAATCTGATTCGGGGTCTTGGCCGGTTCCGGTTTCAGCTTCCTCTACTTCTTCTTCTGCCGGTTCGGTATCCTCACTGTAACCGGTTGGTTCCTCGAGTGCTAACCGGTCTCTTGCCGGTTGGGTCTGCTCATCATAGAATCGATCCTTACCGGTCGACTCAGATTTCATTATCTTCTTTTCCGACTCCCAGTCGGCGAGCGTCTTGTCCTCCATGAAGATAATATCTCGACTCCGGAATACCTTCTTGTCGACCAAGTCCCACACTTGGTAGCCGAACTCATCGTCGCCGTAACCGAGGAATATGCACGACCGGGTCTTTGGATCCAACTTTCCTCTCCGGTCCTTAGCAACGTGCACGTACGCAAGACATCCGAATACCTTCAGATGCCGGTAGGACACTTCCTTACCGGTCCAGATTCTCTGTGGCGTGTCTCTGTCCAAGGGTACTGAGGGTGATCTGTTTATCACATATGTCGCCGTCGACAGTGCCTCAGCCCAAAACTTCTTGGGTAGTTTTGCATGCGCCAACATACTCCGGACCCTCTCCATTATGGTCTGGTTCATCCTCTTGGCCAGCCCATTTAGTTCTGGCATCTTCGGCACGGTAAATTTGAGCCGGATTCCCTTCGAGCGACAGTACTCCTCGAACTGCCCCCGGTATTCACCTCCGTTATTTGCTCGAACCGCCTTCAACTTCCGGCTGGTTTCTCTTTCCACTCTCGCGTGGAGCTCTTTGAAGACGGATAGCATCTGATCCTTCATCTTCAACGGTGTGGCCCACAGCTTCCGGCTGTGGTCATTTATGAACGTCACGAAGTACTGCGATCTTGCATGTGACTTCGTGTCCACTTGACACACATCAGTATGCACCAACTCCAGTGGTGCATTATGTCTCATCGGTGGCCTTGGTCGGAAGGAGGTCCAATTTTGCTTACTGGCCAGACAATCAGCGCACTTCTCCAAGTGCATGTTCTTCACTGGAATGAGGTTGTCGTCTGCAAGCCTCTTCATCCCCTTCTCGCTCATGTGACACAGCCTCTTGTGCCACAACTCACCGGCAGTGTCGGATGCCACGTTCACTTCCTCCGGACATAACCGAGCATTCATCAGGTACAACGTGTTTACCTTCCGGGCCCGAGCCACAATCAGGCTCCCTTTGTTGAACTTCATAACACCATTCCGGATGCTACCCGTGTAGCCTTCATCATCTAGCCGACCGGCTGATATCAGGTTCAGACGAACCTCCGGAACATGTCGGACATCCTTCAGCAACAGCTTGTATCCGGTTGGTGTTGTCAACCACACGTTTCCTATGCCGACAATTCGGCATGTACCTTCATTCCCCATCCGGACACAGCCGTGATCACCGGCTGAGTAGGATGAGAAGCATTTCCGGTTCGGGGTAAGGTGGAACGACACTCCGGAGTCGACCACCCAAGTCATCTTGTCGCCGACAAGGTTTATCTCACTCTCCTCGGTGATGAGCATCAACTCTTCTTCACTTGCCGCGATTGCCGTCGTTCCCTTCCGGTCCGTTCCCCTCCGGTCTTTACCATTCTGTTCTGGTGTCCGCTTCGAATCGGTACCGTCAGTTTCCTTGTCTTTTCGGAAGTGCCGACAGTTCTTCTGGAAGTGTCCCGACTTGCCGCAATAGAAGCAAGTAGGCCTCCCCCTTGACTTTGACCGTGTCCCCGACTTTTCCCGGTTTTGGGGACTACGGTTCCTTTGTCTTCCGCATTCCGATTCGGTAAGGAGCGCTTTGGAGTCGGAGCTTGTATCCTTATCTTTCCGATGCGCCTCCTCATCTAGCAAGCTCGACTTCACTGTTGCTAGGGATAACCGTTTCCCTTCCGGCCCGGTGTTGCCCAAAGTGACAACCAACGTCTCCCAACTATCTGGGAGGGAACCGAGCAGGAGTAGCGCTAGTACCTCATCGGCGAGAGGTACTTCCAATGATGTTGCTTGGTGTATTAGCCCCTGGAAGACATTCATGTGCTCCGCCATGCTGGAGCCATCTTGGTACCGGAGTCTTACTAGCTTCCGGAATACCGAAACCTGATTAACAACATTTTTGTTCTGAAACATAATGCCGATTTTCTCCCAAAGCTCATGAGCCTTGCTCTCTTCATTGAAGTTGTTGTATAGGCTCATGTCGATGAAGCACCGTATGTAGGCCGTTGTCTTCATGTGCATCACCTCCCATATCGCGGCGTCGATCTTGTCCGGTCTCTTGTCCCCGAACTGAACCGGCAACCAAAGATCTTTAACCACGAGCATGTCCCTCATCTTCGACTTCCACACCGAATAGTTGGAGCCAGTGAGCTTGAACATGCCTCCCAATGAATCGTCCATTTTCTGTGTTGTTTTGCTCTGATACCACTTTGACAGGAATTGCACGCTCCCGATGAACAACGCTCGGCCACAATCGAGCTTAGAATCAAAAACACAGAAAACGGGAAATGAATGCACGACACAAAGGAGAGAAGAGTACACAGGATGTTTAACGTGGAAAACCCTAAGAGGGAAAAACCACGGGAGTCCACAGACTCCAAACTATCACTATATCACAATGATTACAACAGTGAGCTCACGGAGGCAACGACCTCGTGCTCATGATCTTCGCCATAGGCGGCGGTTACAACAGAGGCAACAACCTCTTTCTCTCTCTCTTTCTCTCTCTCTCTCTGTACATTGTTACGCTCTCTCTCTTCTTGCACCAACGAGAATGACAACAACACCTATACTGAGTTTGCCTTAAGTCATATTTATACTAATATGACTTTTCGGCTATTTACAAATATAGCCCCGATGGACTCTCAGAAACATATTTACAAGTATGTCCCTTTATCCGGTGAGCACTTCTCACCGGGCCTTCATCATCCGGCTCTTGCCAGGTACCCCTCATCCGGTTCTCACCGGGTCTTCCGTAGCCGGGTACTCCTCTTTTGGTTCTCACCGGGTCTTCCGTAGCCGGGTACTCCTCTTCCGGTTCTCACCGGGTGTTCCGTAGCCAGGTACTCCTCTTCCGGTTCTCATCGGGTCTTTTGTAGCCGGGTACTCGACATCCGGTTTCCCATCCGGAGGGACTTGTTTCCTAACAATTGGCATGGTGGACGTTACTGTTGCAGGAATTTGAGTTCGAAATATTCCACCGACCTGGCATAGAGCACGCAGTAGCAGACTATTTGAGCCGGTTAGATTTCGATGAGAGTGGTGACGGAGTCCCAGATGAGTTTCCGGATGCTGAGCTATTTAGAGTCATTGCGGAAACGGCAACAGATGAAACGGTGGCACAAGAGGATAAGTGGCTAATGAATATGCAACAATTTCTGAGCACCGGATTGCCTCCGGAGGAGATGAACCAAGACGAGAGGAAACACTTGGTGGTACAAAGCCGACGCTTCTGTTTATTACGGGACACGCTATACCACAAAGGCGCGGACGGGATATGGCGACGGGCGGTGCGCAGTGACGAGAAGGATGTAATACTACGAGAAGCACACTGCGGAGTCGCCGGAGATGCTACGACAAGGAAGATATGGCAGAGTGGCCTATGGTGGCCGACAACATTGAAAGATGCGGTTCGGTACGCTAAAGAATGCGATCCATGTCAGCGAATGGGCCAACCAACCGAACAAGCTAGGATGCCGCACCACCCAGTATTGCCGTTAGAACCATTTCAGAAATGGGGGCTGGATTTTGTGGGTCCATTCAAACCACCGGCAATGAGAACCGGCAACCGGTATGTGATCGTAGCTACGGATTACTGCACGAAATGGGTAGAAGCCAAAGCCTTGCACGACAACACCGCGGTGTCGACGACGAAATTCTTGTATGAATATATCTGGTGCAGGTATGGATGCCTGATCGAGCTAATAAGTGACCAAGGAGGGCACATCCTCGGCCAAGTGGTGGAAAGCTTGACGTTGTTCTATGCCGTGGTGCATAAATGGAGCACGCCATACTATCCGCAAGCAAACGGGTTAGCTGAGTCGACGAACAAAATGCTACAGAATATCCTTTGGAAAATCGTCAACGAAAACCGCACAGATTGGGATACGAAATTGCACAGCGCACTCTAGGCTTACCAGACAGCCTACAAAACAAGCATCCAAACCACACCGTTCCGTCTAGCATTCGGATTGGAGACCGTCATGCCGATAGAGTTCCAGGTCCCGAGCTTACGAATTCAGATTAGTGAACGGTTAAACGAGAAGGAATCGGAGGCAATTCGGTTAGCAGCTCTGTGTGAACTAGAAGAACACAGACTAGCGAGTATCATGCACTTGGAACTGGAGCAGCGGCGAAGAAAGGCGTTTGTGGATCGCCACCGAAAAGGAAATGAAAAGATGTTTGGAATCGGCAAGCTGGTACTAGTGTTCTAGACCCGGATGGGAAAAATGTTGGGGAAACTACGGTTTCGGTGGACCAGACCGTATTGGATCACACGCGAGTTCAATGGATCCTACCAGTTAGGGACACTTGCCGGCGAGGTCTTGGGTAAGTGGGTCAACGGATTTTGACTAAAGCCATACAAGGGACCCATGCCGAGGAACCCATTTGAACAAGGAACGGCCGATGCTGAACTAGATACCGGCATACCGAAAACAACGGCAACCCGATTAGCAATCGGCAACAATGAAGCCGGTAAGGGGGACAAAGAGCCGGCACACGGGTTGGATAAGAGGACGGAAAACCGTCACGAGGCCGGCAAGATTACTCAATCGGGTAAGGGTCCGATAGGACCGGAGACGAATTAATCTAACAATTGATAAAAAATAAAATAAAATAAAATAAATCGAAACGAATCAAAGAAATCATGCAAAGGAGTGGTGTGAAGGGCCATGCAAAGGAGGAGTAAAGAGGCACTTCGAAAAGGTACGAGGGGGCTATGAATAGGGCATTAAACCACCGCCACATGGCACGTAATGCTATTATAGTACACGACCTGCACACGCGTAGGCTCGAAAAAGGCGCCAAGATGCAGAGAGAAAACCCCCCCCGCATCGAGATCTTCTTTCGCGAACGAAGGAGCACAAACGCACACAGGCACTTGAAGATCATCAGAAGAGAGCCAACACATAGAGAGCTTCCTCATACAGAGCTTCCTCACACAGAGGCACAAACGAAGGAGCACAAACGCACACATGCACTTGAAGATCATCAGAAGAGAGCCAACACATAGAGAGCTTCCTCACACAGAGCTTCCTCATACACAACCCTCACCAACGCCGTCCGACCTCGACGCAGACATGGATTGCTAGACTCTCTCTGAGGCCGCCAAGAAATGGCTACGACAACACGAATTGGAGGGGTTCCTCACAATCATGGAAGCACCACTACACAGAGAAGGCGACAAGATCATCAAAGAAATTGACACCGAGCTGATCACGGAGGAAGCGATTCGTGCACTAACAGGCCTTCCGGAGGGGGGCATCTATACTACAACCCTACCTTCGAATGGCTCATCAAATACTTTGGCGAGTATTCTCTGGCCAGCAAGGGCTACAGGACACAGGGTGGAGAAGATATGTTATTCCGAGAAATTGCCTGTGTACTCCATGAGTTCGGCCACGTATACCCTCGACCCCCCGTTATGCCTCAGAACCGAGCAGGCTTGATCATCACAACATATGAAGGGGTCAAGGTGGATTCGCCGGTGCTGATCGCCGACGGATTGTGTGCGGCTATTGACATCGTAAGAGGTAAGGAAGCCAAAGAAGGCCGGAAAATATGGCATGCGGTGGCGCAATGGCTCACCCTATTGGCGCCACCTGTCGAGTCTGTCCAGACCAAGAAGTGGGGAAGAGTAACGGACAGCACCCCGAAAGCTACTTCAAAACGACAGCAGTTGTTGGCCACCAAGACCACTAAGGGGAAGACAACCGACAGGGAGCAGGCGGCGAAGGAGCACGCTATCCGGAAGCAGCCGACGGACACGCAGGAGGAGACACCGGCATGGCCCCTGAAGGGCACACTCCGCCGACCGGTGCAGCAAGAAACGGACACCCTGGTGGCAAGAATGAATGCCGGGACTCAGGAGGAGGAAACAGAGGAAGAACCTACGGAGCACCTCCAGCGGCGGCCGACGACGAGCACCGCAGAATCAGCCAAGAAGCGTTCGGACCCACAGAAGGATGGAACGCCTTTACCCCACACTGAGAATCCCACGCCAAGGGAGGAACCGGAACCGGATCGGAAGGAATTGGTCTCAGAAGCCCCTACACAACAAACATTACCAGCGGGTCAAGAAACGGCAAGCCCCGAAATGCAAGCGCCGGTAAGGCATGTGCTACCTTCCTCAGCCGGCCAAGAACAAGCAGAACAAGAGCGGCCAACCGAAACACAACCAGAACTGGAACGACAAAGTGGTCAGCAGGCAGAGACGGAATTGCAGCTCGACGGAGTTAGGAGGGACCGGCCACTGGCAAGTGAACCCATTAGCCAACCCTCCGTGCAGACGCAACAACAGGGCACCGACAGCCAATGGCTTTGGTAGATAGGAGAGCAGGTTGCCGGAGTGATACTGTATGTAGAGACGGAAGAACGAGCGCAGATGGAACGGTTGCTAGTCACAACCGATGAACTAGAGACGGCCCGGTCAAGGATCTGGTGCCTTGAACAAGACTTGGATCGGGTCACAGAAGACATGGCCAAAATGGCCTTAACCGCAACACAGATCCAAGCACCGGTGACTCCGGTGGATGTACAGAATAAAGAAACAACCACGCCTGTACATACGAATAAGACCTTGGATACAAAAACCGTCCCGGAGAAAGATGCGACGCAAGCCCAAGAGCTTGCCGAATTAAGGGACAAACTTGCCGCACAAGAAGCACTACGGAGCCGCGAACGAGATTTGAAGAAAGCGGCAGAAGAGGAGTTAAAGAAGACTGCTGAAAACCTCCGCCGGGCAGAAGAAAATCTGCGGAAAGGGCATCAAGCTTACGACCGGCTAAAGGAGGAAAAAGGAAAATTGCTGCAGGAGAAGGACAAGCTGCGACGGATGGCGGAAACGGAAATCGAAAGGCTGAAAGAAGAACTCCGTCAACAAAAGGACCGGGAAGACCGCGCTCGCCGGCAAGTCAACCAGAGGCTGAAGCAGAAGACAAAGGACTTCGACCACCTGCACCGGAACTTATAGAGTTTGGACACGGTGTCGTGCCTTTCGGCATCGGATCGTTGCGTGAGTCAAGTGGGAACCGCTGGGGTTTTGGACTAGGAGGAAGAAGAATTTGAGACAATTTTATAGTTATGTATAGATTATTAGAAAGAGAGATAGAAACTTGTGAATTCCACAAGTATAGATTATTAGATTTATTAATATTTAGAATCCTAATAACAATTTATCATAAATTGGAAGAGGTAGATTATATAAAACTTTGTGAATCCCACGATTATATTAATTGGTGTTTTAGGAAATATATCTAATTTCCCAAATATTTTTCACACACCCATTACATTGTGCTCCTCATCATTATATAGAGATGAGAGAGTCTTTTCTAACCCATGCCGTTTCTCTAATTATAGACTCCATGCTTTTCCTATATGCTTTATCTAAAGTGATTATGCTTTTTCTAACTTGTGCGTTTTTTATCAACTATAGTGTTCATGCACGCTAGATGTGCATGCGTAGATTTTTCTTTTAGCATGCGTTTTTCTTTTAACTAAAGTTTATCCTATGTGAACTTACCTTTTTTATGTGTGACATCTACTTTTTAACACGAATGAAATGTTAGTGTAATGGTAAGACATTACATTATTAACATGGAGGTGCAAGGTTTGAATCTTGCCTTATGCATGTTATATATATTTTAATATTTTCTACTATTTATTCATATTTATTAAATCGGTACTTTATAAGTTTTTCACGTAGTGTACAAAATACACTACGACAACGGAGCATAAGCAATAGCAGGAAAGGATGGCCGAGCTCCGGCAGGAAGTTGATCGGGCCACGACGGCACTCGCCGACGAACGGGCTGAGAATACAAAGCTATTGGAGGAAACAACGAAGGAAACGCCGGTGCCAGAGCAACAATCAAAGTCACAACCGGAGTCGTAGTAGCAGCCACCGCAACAGCCACAACAGTAGCCACCACAACAGCAACAACAAATTCCCGTCGAGCCACTGGAGACCCTGGAGCAAAGCATATTGGATATCTTGAACGAAGAGTAAGGGGCCGGTGTGAGATTCGACGTACAAGGTACTATCCCACAGGCGTGCCATGTGTTACCCGACCGGCAAAGACCAGGGTGTGAAAAGGGGAATTGTTATTTGGGAATATGTTGAAATTACTAGTCTTAATATATATATTAATATATGAGAAGATGTGGACGGACGGACCGGAATCGGTATGCCAATCCGGATCTGGACCGATCTCGAATAGGTGTCGGTTGGCACCGTTTTGTACTTCGCACCGGTGACCTATATAAAGGCCCGGTTACAATGTAGTCATTAATGGAGAGTAATATAAACCTTTTGTTTAATCATTGAGTATTGTTCACCGTTCTGTGCTTATTGTATAACTTACGCGTGTTAATGACGTATTGCTAAGTAACCAATTAAGGTTCAATTAAGCGTTGTGTCGTAAGTTATCTCGCCGTAACACCCTTTGGTGAAGTGTCTTAAGTGGACACCTTGTGTTAAGCTGTTGTCTGGCCCTAAGGATTAACAAAAGTAAGAGATTGAACGATTGAAGGAAGGTATAAGAGAATAGAAGAAGAGAGGAGAATGGATTGATAAGAGAAGAGTGGGTTTATTAGAATAGAATGATTACAAGGATGAGTTGGATACAAGGTGGGCTTGGAGCTAAAGACTGGTGTTGATTCGAATTGATTTGAGGATACATGTATGCCCCTATTTATAGGTTCCTATAGCTTAGAGATATCTAGAATGTTCTAGGACATTCTAGAACATTCTAGAATGATCTAGGGTTTTTACAATAATCAATGTAATATAGAAAGTAGCTTTTATTTTCTCATATGACAATAAGCTATCTTAATGGTTGAGGTTTTCAACTATGGATTACAAGGTTTGAGGTTCAAGTCCGGGTGACGCCATAATGGTCATGTGTTCATGACATAGTCTTGGGTTCAAGTCTAGGTGAAGCATAATGTTCACGGATTCATGACACTATCCCTCCTCTTAAACGACGAGTGGAAGGAGTTGTTAACAATGCAGGGCCGGGTTTGTTTGGATAGCGACGATGGAAGTCATTGATAAGAGCTTGAGCATTACAAACATTATCGACGGGTTCCCATGTGCGATCGCGCGGGGTATAGCCTAGCCAATCAACTAGATAATACAACTTATTCTGAGAATGGCAGTTACCTCGTACTCTGGGCCATCAACAAGTTGGAGAGGAGGTGATGGTGGCATGACACGATTGGGAATCGAGCTGGTGTGGCAAGGTTCCAAAAGAGAGTTGTGAAAGACTGGATGAAGCCGCAAATTTGCAGGAAGATCAATACGGAATGTTGCATCATTAATCTGCTTCGTGATGACAAAAGGACCCAAGCGTTTATAATCTAGCTTATCACATGGTCGAGTAGTCTTTATGTGACGGCGTAACAACTATACCCAATCACCAACCTTGAATGGAGATGGAAGACGATGTCGATCTTTATGTTGGGCTTGAGCTTTCTGAAGATGTGAAGACAACTCGGACTAGAGGTGTTGCTCCGCACTAGGGTTTGGTGAGATCACTGGAATGTCCAAGAGACACCATCGAGGATGGTTGCCAGTATAGGCATAGAAAGGTGTGACCTTGGTAGAAGAGTGTATGGTGTTATTGTATGCAAACTCTACAAGATGCAATATATGACTCCAATCATCTTGTTGATTCTTGATGAAACATCGAAGATACTGCTCAAGTGTTTGATTTGTGTGCTCTGCTTGGCCATTAGTTTCGGGATGATATGCTGAAGAGAGTTTGCAAGAGATTTAGAGCCCGTCACATAGGTGCTTCCAAAAGTGAGAGATAAATTGCGAACCCCCCCCGCCACATGACAATAATTCTCCCCTCTTATACTAATGGATGTCTTTACATGTAGGTCATGTGGCACACACCTAAAGAAGCTTGTGCATGTGCGCGACGATATAAAGCATGTGGCCATGTGGCACACATAGAGAAACTTTGCATGTGCATTATATGGTGCACATGAAATACATTACATGGTTTTGACTATACAACATTTGTTCCAAGATAATGCAAATAAATCCCTAAGAACAATAATACTAAAGAACTTTGAGTCTAGAATGTAAATAAACTCCAATGAGTCAAATTAGGTGGATCTCCAAGGAGTGTTGGGTCACAGAACCAAGTTGAGATGCATGGTTGTAGTTGAGGCAAGTGTGGAATCATGGTGGCACTAGTCGGTCGTATCCCTTTATGACATGAACCACCTCCTAACATGCACATCCTCCGGTATGTGCTAAGTGAAGAAAATTCAACTAAATTCTTCTTTCCTTTTATTTGAACATTTGATGCATGCCAATCATCTTCATTCAATTCCGGAATCGACACGAGAGACATCTTCACCCCTTCTAATCGAAAAGCTAACTTCTCATTTACTTTCTCTTCTAGACCGGTATCCCGTGATGAAACTGTCGTTACCGCTTCTAATTGGATACTTGTAGCTGTCACTTCATGGACCACCTATTCTTCAATATCTTCTTCCCAATTCGTATTAGCTTCCATGGATCCTTCATCTTGCAAAATGTCAGGAACAAGAGAGAATCGTTCTTTAAAGAGTTTAATTCATTTACTAGCAATTGGAATTCGAAGAAGAGTTCCATCAAATTCTAATAAGATATATGTTCCATTTTGCCGGACTTCTACCACTCGATACGGCCCAAACCATCGACGAGAGAATTTTCGAATAGATTTGTGCTGATGTTTGAGGCTACTATCAAACACAAAAACCCAATCTCCTTTTTCAATGGGAATATTCTGAACTCGATGTCTCTTGTCAAATCGATCCTTATTCTTCAATCAAACTTCTTGTTGTCTCCTAGCAGCTTCAACTATATCCTTCGGCCTATTCTCTAATTGCCGAATTCGAATAGTCAACAAATCTTCACATTCCATCTGATCTTCCCAAGGTAAAACTCCCCAAGTGGGAATCATCCGCTCCGTAGGCATAATAGGCATCTGACCAAAAAGTAGTTCCGATGGCATAAATCCCGTAACAGAGTTGTGAGTGCATCTATCAACCCAGAGAGCATAAGGTAGCATGTCAGGCCACATAGAAATTCGACCATCACATGCTTTCACCAAAGCTTTCACAATCGGACCATGGACCCTTTCCACTTTACCATTTCCCTCTGGATTATATGCAGTAGTCCGAGTCAATCGGATCCCGAATATTTGGAAGAACATTCGAGCCTCATCCGAATCAAGCTCCCCTCGATCAATTACAATCTGCCCAACATTACCATATCTACAAATTACATCCTCTAATAAAAACTTTAGAATGGGCGATGCAGACTTGTTTCAGAGAGGTCTTTCTTCCACTTGGTTGGACAAGTCCTCTCGAGTAAGAACCAAGTATTTCATTTGATTTCGACTAGAGGGCATATGAACTATATCCACCATCCACTTATAATGCAACACATGTGAGTACGTCGGATGTAGCTCATCTCTCACCTTATAATTAGAATACATTTGACATTCAATGCATGATTCCACATACCTTTGAATATCCACATACATTCCTTTCCACCAATTCCGATCCTTAATCTTCGAAAATGTGTTTACCACTCCTTTATGTCCAACCCAATGACTATCATGAAGATATGAAATAATCTTATCTTTCTGAACCTGTAAACCGATAGCTCGAGTTGGGGGATCCTTAACTTTCTTTGCAAGTCTCCAAAGATATCCATCCTTCAAGAAAAACCTATAAGCCTTCTTCCTAAATAGCTGAAAATCCTTTGGTGTCCAATCAGGGCTTCCTTCTTGTGCTTGTAGGAATTTCCCGATTTGCAATAGCTCTCCTTCATATTCCTCCTCTCTAAATTCAGGCACCTGTACACCAATCTCATTACAAAAGAATCCATTATCAAAACCATCCTCTTCCTCTAGAGAGGATGGCTCTAGAATAGTCCGTGCTCGACACAACATATCAACCATAACATTGTTTTTCCCTTTAATGTGTCGGATCTCTGGGTTAAATGTTTTAATATAGGCAATCCATCTCAGCATGGATATATCTGTAGAAGAGCATCCTGAAATCATTCAAAAGATCGGTAGACAATTTGTCTCTATAACCACTTCCGATCCAATCAAATAATCCTTGTTTGCTTTAATCGTAGAAACTATGCCCCACAACTCTCTCTTTATTTGAGCATACTTTCTTTGTTGATCATGTAAAATCTTTGCTCCAAACCGAATAACATATCGATCTCCAGTTTCATCCTCTTCATTAATAACCCATCCAATTCCAGTCTGACTTGCATCTACAGTCACAAAGATAGGTCGACCTTGCTCATATATAGGTTGTCGCAAGGCTGGTGCAGATGACAAAAGTATCTTAATCTTCTTCATGGCCAGAGTATGCTCCTCCTCCCATATAAACCTTTGTCCTTTCCGTAATAACTTATATAAGGGATCAACAAAATGTGCAAAATGTGGAATCCAAATATGATATAAAACACATGCACCTAAAAATCGTCTTACTTCTGATGTTGACTTGCAGATATCCTCCATTGCATTGATGCCGTCCACCTTGGTTGGATCAGGTTTCCGACCATAGGGGTCACACAAATGTCCCACAATCCGCACTTCAGATCTACCAAAACTTGATTTTTCTCCAGAAATTGTCAAATGTGCCTCCTCTAAATTCTTCAATATGTCTTCATAGTCTGCTATATGATCTAAGACGAATTTCCGACATCCATCCGACCCAACTTCTTCACCCTTCTCTTCTTCAAGACATCCTTTAATCGGAATGTTATCCAAGAAAGGCATTGTTCGATGAGGAATGTGATCCCTGAACACCTTATTCATTGCGTTCATCATATGAGCGATAGAACTAGTTGGGCCTTGTGGTAAAGTACACATTCGAACCAACCCAATAGGTGTACGCATTGTAGTAATATCCCTACTATCCATAGCAAGCTGAAATTGATCATATCCAGAATACAAATCAGCCATGGAGTAGATAGCTCTACCTACAAAGGAATCCACGACAGGACCAACTCCTGAATTCTGAATTGATATTTGTTAACTGGTTGGAGATCTTGAATGAACCTGAGAGATCCGTTCATTTTTTACCCTGTAAACCACCGGTTAGAATACGGAGCATTCGAAGGCTCCAAGATACCCATATGCACCTTCTCTTTTAGCAACTCGATGAGTTTCCGAATATGAGCTCTCGGAACGGGAATTGGCTTCAAGTTCCAAGGCATATGAGGGACAATAAAGATAATCATTGGCTCCACCAGTTGTGGGTCCACACAACCTATCCATGAAGGTGAAACAACAAAGGCTTTACAATGTTGAGATAACATCCTTTGAAATCGGCTCTCTTTGGGTCGATTTCGAAATGTTGCAATTTCAGCATACATATCCACTAAATTGGCCGGAATAAAAAATGACTGACCTTCATTTGAATACAAAGGATTTTCCAACTCCCTAATGGTATCCACAAAGGAAAATTCCTCCATAATTCCTCACACTTGATCATCCAGTTCCAGAATCCGATATTTAAGAAACATCACCCGAATGTCTTCTACATTTACCTGGCTTTTACGATTTAAATCATCAACAGAAGAAAATGAGATTGCTCCAATATAAGAAACATAACCTTTATTATTTCTGGAACAATAATTCTCATACATGGACTTTTGTTGTCGCGAACTATTATAGCCCTATTTTACAATAGTCTTATCTAAAAATCCTAATTAGAGGATACATGTAAACTATCCTTGTTTCTTTCGTGATTAGGTCGAACTGTTTGAAATTGCACTGTCCTTCCACCATCCATATCTTTGATCCGAGCATAGGCCGATCCATCATCCAATACCTTGGTCTCCATGCGGACAACAACCATAAAGGGATGGCCCAATATAAATGGATATGTGGCTATATCCTGAATAAAGAAATGTTGAAGCACAGTACCACCACCAATTGATACTTCCACGTTTGGGCAAGCTCTCGATAACTCCTCTGATGGTTGTGTTGTTGCTCAAATCCTCCAATGATGATCAGAAGTCATCGTCCACCCTCCTTGCTTGTAAACCTCCAAGGAAATGAGGTTTATTTCCGAGCCACTATCAATTAGAGCCATGACTGCCTCCGATAAACCACCAAGTCGTACTTTCGTTTCTATAGTTGCCCAGGCCTAGTGATTCTGAGTAAAGTTGCTCCTCGAAATATTATCTTCATGCTTCAGCACTTGTATAGATCCTTCTTTCCATCCACCTCCTTTGTAGTCATTGTTGTATCAACCATAATTCGCTTTCTTCGCACCTTCTCCAGTAAATCATCCTAAACTTCCTTTTTGGAGACCGCCAACAAGGTTTCTAATGGAACCGAGATATGTTGCTTTAGAACACAATGAAGGAGAAAACATCTACCTCTTGTTCCAATTCGGTCCGCATCCAAAATGTTGGAGATGACTTCTGTTGCAAACGGTGCTCGGCCACAACCGAGGAATAGGATCAACTCTCCGAAAATGGGAAATACAAAGTACACGAAGACTATAGAGAGAGGAGTACACAGGATATTTTACGTGGAAAACCCTAAATGGGAAAAACCACGGGAGTCCTCAAACTCCAACTATCACTATGAACAGGGATGTACAATGGTGAAGCTTCAAGGCAACAACCTTGAGCTCACTGTCTTCGCCACAGGCGGCGGCAATACACAGAGGCAACGACCTCTTCGTCTCTCTCTCTCTCTCGCGGCTGCTCTCTTCGCTCTCTCTAGGTGAAATCAGAAAAATGAGCGACCACCTAAAACTGTTTGCCCTAAGTCATATTTATACACAGATGACTTTCAGGCTATTTACAAATATAGCCTCAAGGGCCCTTGGCAAACATATTCACAAATATGTCCCCGCATCCGGATCTCTCTCCGGGTACATTCGTCATCCGGCTCCGTAACCGGGGTCTTCATCATCCGGCTCCGTAACCGGGGTCTTCATCATCCGGCTCCGTAGCCGGGGTATTCATCATCTGGCTCCGTAACCGGGGTCTTCATCATCCGGCTCCGTAACCGCAACCGGGCTTGCCGTCATTCATCTCCGGACATCCCATCCGGAGGGACCGAAATCCCAACAAACTCCCCCTTCACTTCGGCATGGGATGTCTCTCCAACCCGATCCTCTTCCGGCATGCTTCCAGCTTGTCGGGTGTGAGCACCTTGGTCAGCATATCTGAGCCGTTCTCGTCCGTGTGGATCTTCGTCAGCACGAACTCCTGGTCTTCTATCCTTTCCCGGATCCAGTGATATCTTCGCTGGATGTGCTTCGTCCGGGAGTGATAGGCCGCGTTCTTCGCAAGGTGGATGGCACTCTGACTGTCGCAGTAGAGTCGGTACTCCACCTGCCGGATACCGAGCTCTCTAATGAAGTCCTTCATCCATATTATTTCCTTGCCGGCTTCAACAGCCGCCATGTACTCCGCCTCCGTGGTTGACAGTGCAACCGTCTTCTGCAGCCTCGACTGCCATGAAACAGCTCCCCCTGCATACGTCATCACATAACCTGATGTGGACCGGCTGGTATCTGCATCAGCCGACATATCCGAATCGGTGAAGCCATCGAGTTCGGACTTACCGGAGCCGAATCGGAGGCACACGTTTGCCGTGCCCTTCAGGTATCGGAGTATCCACTTGACTGCGTTCCAGTGCTCTTTGCCGGGATTGCTCATGTACCGGCTCACCGCTCCGACTGCATATCCTATGTCCGGTCTTGTACACACCATTGCGTACATCAAGCTTCCGACGGCAGAGGCATATGGTACTTTCATCATATCCTCCTTCTCAGCCTTTGTCTTGGGACTTTGCTTGCTGGACAATTTGCAGTTTGCCGGGAGGGTTGACCCGACCGGTCTTGCTTCCGACATGTTGAACCGTTCAAGCACCTTTGTCACGTACTTCTCCTGTGACAGCCACAACTGCTTCTTGCTCCGGTCCCGGATGATATGCATCCCTAGTATTTGTCTCGCCGGACCCAAGTCCTTCATTGAGAAGGTTCGGTGAAGAGCCTTCTTCAGCATCTGTATCTTGACCTGGTCCCGTCCGACGATCAACATGTCGTCCACGTACAGGAGGAGTATTAGAAAGTCTCCTCCTTCGAACTTCTTCACAAACACGCAGTGATCAGACTGCGTTTTGTGGTACCCTTCGTCGGTCATGAAGGAGTCAAACTTCCGGTACCATTGCCGGGGAGCCTGCTTCAGTCCGTAAAGGCTCTTCTTCAACCGGCATACCAGGTGCTCCTTCCCTTTCTTCTCGAATCCTTCCGGTTGCTGCATGTAGATCTCTTCTTCGAGGTCACCGTGAAGGAATGCCGTCTTCACGTCCATCTGTTCTACCTCGAGGTTCATGCTTGCCGCTATGCTCAGCACCGTCCGGATGGAGGTCATCTTCACTACCGGGGCAAATATCTCGTCGAAGTCGACGCCCTTCTTCTGCTGAAACCCCTTCACCACGATCCTGGCTTTGTATCTCGGGGGGTTTCCGGCATCTCCCGGTTTCAGCTTGAACACCCACTTGTTTCGAAGTGCCCGCTTTCCTTTTGGCAACTCCACTAGTTCATATGTGTGGTTCTCATGCAGGGAATCCATCTCGTCCTGCATGGCACTCAACCACCTGCGGCTTTGGGTGTCGTGCTTTGCTTCTTCAAAGCTCTCCGGCTCCCCCTCGTCGGTTAGCAGCACATGCTCTGGTTCCGGAAATCTCCGGGGGGCCCTTCTCTCTCTTAGAGGATATCTCCGTTCCGGAGCTTCGGTAACCGGTTCTTCCGATTCTTCTTCATCCGAATTCATTTCGGGATCGGGGCCGGTTCCGGTATCATTTTCATCTTCTTCGGCCGGTACTGTATCTTCACCGTCTTCGGCCGGATCCTCGAGTGCTAACCGGTCCCTTGCCGGTCGGGACTGCTCCTTGTAGAGTTGATCCTCACCGGTCGACTTGGAGCTCTTCATCTTCTTCTCCGACTCCCAGTCGGCGAGTGTCTTGTCCTCCATGAAGATGATGTCTCGACTCCTGAATATCTTCTTGTCGACCGGGTCCCATACTCGGTAGCCGAACTCATCGTCGCCGTAACCGAGGAATATGCATGGCCGGGTCTTTGGATCTAGCTTTCCTCTCCGGTCCTTTGCCACATGCACATATGCGAGACACCCGAACACCTTCAGATGCCGGTAGGATACTTCCTTACCGGTCCACACTCTCTGCGGCGTGTCTCCGTCCAAAGGTACTGAGGGTGATCTGTTTATCACGTATGTCGCCGTCGACATTGCCTCAGCCCAAAACCCCTTGGGTAATTTTGCATGCGCCAGCATACTCCGGACCCTCTCCATTATGGTCCGGTTCATCCTCTCGGCCAGCCCGTTCAGTTCCGGCGTCTTCGGCACAGTAAACTCGAGTCGGATTCCCTTCGAGCGACAGTACTCCTGGAACTGCCCCCGGTATTCCCCTCCGTTGTCCGCTCGTATCGCTTTCAGCTTCTTGCCGGATTCCCTTTCCACTCTCGCGTGGAGTTCTTTGAAGACGCACAACACTTGGTCCTTTGTCTTCATCGGTGCCGTCCACAGTTTTCGGCTATGATCATCGATGAATGTTACGAAGTACTGGGCTCCGCCATGTGACTTCGTTTCTACCTGACACACATCAGTGTGCACCAACTCCAATGGTGCGCTACGTCTCGTCGGTGGCCTTGAGTGGAAGGAGGTTCGGTTCTGCTTACCGGCCAGGCAATCGGTGCACTTCTCCAGGTGCACATGCTTCACTGGGATAAGGTTGTCTTCTGCAAGCCTCTTCATCCCCTTCTCACTCATGTGGCACAGTCTTTTGTGCCACAGCTCACCGGCAGTGTCGGCTGCCACATTCAGCTCTTCCGGACATAACCGGGCATTCATTAGGTACAGTGTGTTGTCTTTCCGGGCCCGAGCCACTATCAGGCTCCCCTTGCTGAACTTCATTACGCCGTTCCGGATGCTACCTGCATAACCTTCATCGTCTAGCCTCCCGGCCGAAATCAGGTTCAATCGAACCTCCGGAACGTGTCGGACATCCTTCAGCAGCATTTTGCATCCGGTCGGGGTTGTCAACCACACGTCTCCTATGCCGGCAATCCGGCACGTACCTTCATTTCCCATCCGAACACAGCCATGCTCACCGGCTGTGTAGGATGAGAAGTATCTTCTCTCCGGGGTCAGGTGGAACGATGCTCCGGAATTGACCACCCAGGTCGTCTCATCGCCGGCAACGTTTAGTTCACCTTCTTCGGTGATGAGCATGATTTCTTCCTCACTTGCCGCGAGTGCCGTTGTTCCTTTCCGGTCCTGCCCTCGCCGATCCGAACCTCTCCGGTCCGTGGCTCCCCGGTATGCACCGTTTCTCTCCGGTGACTTCTTCGAATCGGTGTCGTCGGCTCCGTTGTCTTTTCGGTAATGCCGACAATTCTTTCGGAAGTGCCCCGGCTTCCCACAGTGGAAGCATGTGGGCCTTCCTCTTGACTGCGACCGGGTCCCCGACTTCTCCCGTCTTTGCGGACTCCGGTTCCATTGTCTTCCCCGATCCGATTCGGTAAGCAGCGCCTTCGGGTCGGAGGCCGGTTCTTTATCTCTCCGACGCGCTTCTTCGTTCAAAATACTTGTCTTTACCGTTTGTAAGGACAAGTTATCTTCGGTGCAGGAGGTGCTGAGAGTCACCACCAAGTTCTCCCAGCTGTCCGGCAATGTACACATCAGGATGATGGCTTGCATTGCATCCTCCAACGGGAACTTGATCGCCGCAAGCTGGTTCACGAATCCCATGAACGTGCTTACGTGTTCCACCATACTCTCGCCGTCTCGATACTTGAGGTTCACTATCTTCCTCATCAGGGAGGTCCGGTTCAACGCATTCTTCCTCTCGTAGAGGCCCGACAGCTTCTTCCACATCTCATATGCGTTGGTGTCGTTCGCCACATGTTGTAGGACGCTTACATCGACATATTGTCGGATCGTCGCTACGGCTTTCCGGTTCAGGAGCTTCCACTCCGACTCAAGTACCCCTTTCGGTATTTCCGACCTGTCAATCGGTTCGTACAGGTCCCGAACAATCAGAAGATCCTCCATCTTGATCTTCCAGTCGGCGTAATTCTGCGCATTCAGCACCATCATCCCCGGCTGCCCGCTGCCGCCGCCTTCCATTTTCTGCAACAACTCGCTCTGATACCAGTTTGTTGCAAACGGTGCTCGGCCACAACCGAGGAATAGGATCAACTCTCCGAAAATGGGAAATACAAAGTACACGAAGACTATAGAGAGAGGAGTACACAGGATATTTTACGTGGAAAACCCTAAATGGGAAAAACCACGGGAGTCCTCAAACTCCAACTATCACTATGAACAGGGATGTACAATGGTGAAGCTTCAAGGCAACAACCTTGAGCTCACTGTCTTCGCCACAGGCGGCGGCAATACACAGAGGCAACGACCTCTTCGTCTCTCTCTCTCTCTCGCGGCTGCTCTCTTCGCTCTCTCTAGGTGAAATCAGAAAAATGAGCGACCACCTAAAACTGTTTGCCCTAAGTCATATTTATACACAGATGACTTTCGGGCTATTTACAAATATAGCCTCAAGGGCCCTTGGCAAACATATTCACAAATATGTCCCCGCATCCGGATCTCTCTCCGGGTACATTCGTCATCCGGCTCCGTAACCGGGGTCTTCATCATCCGGCTCCGTAACCGGGGTCTTCATCATCCGGCTCCGTAGCCGGGGTATTCATCATCTGGCTCCGTAACCGGGGTCTTCATCATCCGGCTCCGTAACCGCAACCGGGCTTGCCGTCATTCATCTCCGGACATCCCATCCGGAGGGACCGAAATCCCAACAACTTCTTGGATACATGTACAGGTTTTGGTTCAGCCCTTTGTATGTCCAAATTTTGCTATTCAGATGGAGAAAGAAAATCAGCCCTCTTTAGAACTCGTTCATGATCCAACTCTTCCTCTCTCCTCCTCTTCTCCTCTACCATCACATCATAATTTGTGGGAAAAGTTGGATCACTCCAACCAGTCCTTTGACAACCATCTTCAATACGAACAGTTTGAATAGTTGGATCTTGCTTTGACATTTTAATTAGTCGAATAGCAGCCGAAGTAGAATGGAAAATAGCTTATGCATGTCGAAGCTCTTCTTCCTCCAAGACCTTTTTCATTCCTCCTCGCCCAAAATTTGTGTTTAGTGGTTGACGATTCACATATGAGTGGATCAACTGATCCTTGTAGAATATGAGGTTCTTTTGCATAGCCTCCTGATGCTCCACACACTCCGATCTTCGATGCTCCAAACTGTCACACCATAAGCATCGAAAATCCCTAGTCGGAAGAGTTCGTTGCACTTGTGGCTGAGTTGCACCTTCGACATGGAAGAAATCTTCTACTCCATGAATTGCTTCACCAACTCATCTACGTCACCTGGTTGTGGTTTCTCCATATATGCCTCGATCCTTGTTCTTGTCTTCAAAGAGGAGGTTAGAGTAACATTTCCACGTCCCTTCGAGCCCAACCATGTTCATCTTTTCTCATATCGAAGGCAGATGGACCGAATTCGGCACCAATCCTCTTGTAAACCTGTTTTAGTTTCACCTGATTCCATAAGTTTCCCTAGCTCTACCCTATCCGCATAGGGAACCAAGCGAAGGAAGAGAACCACCTTCTCTGGTTCAAGCAAAGTTTGCTCCCGAACTGAGAGTTGTCGGAACTTTGCTTCAAAATAAAAAAGGGTCTCTAGAACTGACCCATGCTTCTTGTCCAACTTCACCCAAGCTTCAAATGCCCGCAAGGTCATCTTGGTGGAATCAGCACAATTGAAAACACCGAGTAGATCACGACAGAATACCTCCCATTCAACATCTTGCGTCTGAAGCTCTTCTATGATAGGAAGAACATCGACAGCTACCACGATGGAAGTTGGATTTCTTCAAATTAGCAGGAATATTGCGATGTAACATCTTTGCATCGAACACCTGCAAAAATCGGGTCACATCCTTTCCAATGAATGGACCTAACTTCTCTAATACCCCATCCACAACTCAATCTAGTTTCAGACTCCTCTCCCTCCCTGTGAGAACAACTTCTAGAATTGATTGAAGTTGTGTTGCTGTAATGAACAAGTACACGAGGCTCAATACTAAGAGAGTGAGAGAGAGATCATAGACAAGATAATAAGAAAGAGAGAGAGAAAGTAGTCAAGAGAACAAGAACTGAATTATGATTCCGTAACTAGTGTTGTTCACTTTGACTAAGGCCAAGGTGAACCCCTGTATTTATACATGTTTATGGTCTCTAAATGTAGCCCCATGCAAAGACTCATTTTCATGCACAAGCTTCTAGAATGTTCTAGCTTTTGGAGCTTTCCAGAAGCTTCTAAAATCCTACATGTAGAATAGATAATCTACAATAATCTAGTAAGGTAACATGATTATGTATTGGTTAAAACATATTGATTAAATACAATAGGTCAAGAGTTCGAATCATGACATGACTGTTGTCATGTCCATGACATTATTCCCCTGCTAAGGCCGCCTTTGAAGATGCCTCCCCGGTTTTTGTGGATATTGGTGATGAAATGCATGAACAACATCCGATGCATTCTCTAGGTGTTGCGTTGGTTCCCAAGTTGCCTCTGAAATGGGATACCCTTTCCATAGGACTACTGGAGAATTGAGTTGGTTCCCAAGCCTCTGAAATGGGATACCCTTTAACGAGAGTTCAGAATCTTGTCCACCTCATACTCCTCACCTGTGGAAAGCTCAATTGGAGGTCGAGAGTGTCTTCCAAGAATAGTGGATGGATGATAAGGTTCAAGAAGAGTGGCATGGAAGACATTATGAATCCAGAAATGTGGAGGAAGTTCCAACCGGAAAGTGACAGGATTGACACACTCAATGATGCGGAAAGGCCCCAACTTCTTGTAATCCAACTTTCTGCAAGGTTGAGTAATATTGACATGGCGATGTAAGAGCCAAACTTGATCACCAACTGCAAAGGCGGGTGTAGCAGAACGATGTCGATTAGCTTGCGCTTTATACCGGTCCCTTGCAAGGATGAGTTCGAGGGAGAGGTCTTGATGAATGTCGGCTAAAATACTAGCACGTCCTTCCGCTGATGGGTTGATAGAGTTGCAAGGGATGGAAATACTGAAGCGAGGATGGAAACCATAGTTGGCGAAAAATGGGGTGATCCCAGTTGAACCATGTAGCGTATTATTATATGTGAACTCTGCCAAGGGTAGGAGGTCAACCCAATCATCTTGCTGGTAGCTAAGCGAGCATCGAAGGTATGCTCAAGAATTTGGTTCACCTGCTCCGTTTGGCCATCGGTTTGAGGATGATAGGATGAAGACAAATTCACTATTGTGCCCAATGTTTGAAGGAGCTACCGCCAAAAATGAGAGACAAATTGGGGCCCGTGATCTGAGGTGACATCATCTGGGACCCCATGAAGCCGCACCACATTCTTTAAAAATAGATCGGTTGTTGCTTCTACTGAAATAGTCTTTGCACAAGGGGCAAAATGAGCCATCTTTGTAAACTGATATACCATGACGAGCACTGTGTCATATCTGTGGACAAGAGGCAAGTCAGTGATGAAATCCATGGAAATTGATGCCCAAGGCTGGTTGGGAATGGGAAGTGGTTGGAGCAACCCATATGGCCTATGGTGGACGACTTTGGATCTAGCACAAGTATCACATGTGTTGATGAATTCCTTGACAAACTTCCATGGTTGAGGCCACCAATATCCTCGTGAGATTAATTTGAGTGTCTTTGTAACACCAAAATGACCAACCAAGGGGTCATCATGACACTTTTGGAAAACTTGAGTTCGACATCGGCCCTCCGGAACATATAAGAGTTGGTCTCGGTAAAGCAATCCCCCCTCGAATCTGAAGTGGTCAAGGTCTTCCTTGGTCTTGGATTTAGACGGATCAATAAGACCTTCCTGAATTGCGTTGGCGAATTTGTCGGTGGGAAGTGCTTTGGCTATCTCCTCAAGCAAAGAGTCGACATGGAGCATGCATGTGGCGAAGAGTTGGAATTGATTTGGTTTAAGCAATTATTGAGATTGTTGAGCATAGGCATCATCCCTTGGGCTCAACTCAAAATCTGACCGTCATGAAAGAGCATCAGCCTTCATGTTTTGTGCCCCCAGCTGAAAGACAAATTTCAAAGTCATAGTCAGTTAAGAAAGCTGTCATTATAGTTGCGAGCTCCTTGTCGTAGATGGGATAGTTGATTTTTGGGGTTGTGAATTTTTGGGAGTAGTATGCCACCGGATGTAGGATGCCATCATCATCGGGTTGGGATAAGATGGCACCAATGGCCAAGTCAGAGGCATCTGTTTCAACTTGAAAAGGCTTAGTAGGGTCGACGTGAAGGAGGACTAGAGGCCGGGTAAAAACTTCCTTGAGTAGGTCAGAGGCGTGTTGAGTAGATGGAGTCCATTGAAATGACATGTTGGACTATGATGGAGAACCCCTTGATAAATCGCCGATAGAAATTTGCGAAACCAAGGAACGACTAGATATCCTTTACTCGTTTTGGAGTGGCCCATTCTTGAATTGTCTTGATTTTCCTTGGATCCATGGTGATGCCCTAGGGGGAGATAACATAACCAAGAAATTCTATGGAATTGCAATCAAACTCACATTTTTCTCTCTTGGCATAGAGGCCATGCTCCTTGAGTTTCGAGAGAATCAATCGAACGTGGTGAGTATGCTCTTCAATGCTCGACAAGAAGACAAGAATTTCAACAAGGTAGATAACGAAAAAGTGATCCAGATATTCTCTAAATATGTCGTTCATCACATGTTGAAAAATAGCTGGAGCATTGGTGAGTCCAAAAGGCATTACCTTGTACTCGAAGTGTCTGTATCGTGTACGAAATGCCATCTTCCATTCATCACCAGGTTTAATCCGAACCAAGTTGTATAGTCAATCTTGGAGAAGATTTGTGCACAAAGAATGCGATCGAGGAGCTCTGGGATGAGAGGTAAAGGGTATCGATTACGTACCGTGATTTTATTGAGGCCATGGTAATCCACACATAGACGCAACCATCCTTTTTCTTCACAAACAAGATGCCCCCCCAACTGGTGACTTAGACGGTTGGATGAAGCCCTTCCCCAAATTTTCATCGAGATATGTGCGAAGAGCCTCTAGTTCTGGTTTAGAGAGACCATAGATGGGCCCAAAGGGTGGAGGCGTGCCCTCCTGTAGATCGATCAGACAATCATATGGTCGATGCTCCGATAAGTGATCTGCATTCTTCTTCTCGAACACATAAGCAAAGTCACCATATTTGGATGGAAGCGAGTCCAAATTGGCTTTCATAGGAACCAAAGTTGGGGTGCTTGACTCTGAGTCATTGCCCATTGAGATGGAGTGCATTGTGACTGGGGCATGAGCATCCGAGTGCATTGGTCCGAGTTGAATAGAGGAGTGCTCGACAGAAAATGATTCGAGCCATTCTGACATAACGACATTGGAAGCCACTCCAACCTCCATGTGAGTTTGCGGTTGAAAAGTAAGTGAGTGGTTGTATCAATCTATAACAGGGTTATTCGCTTTCAACCAAGAAAACCCAAGTATGATTGGATGCCGTGGTGAAGTGATAAGGTAAAATGATAAGGCCTCCTGATGGGTCCCAAGCTGCAAAAGGAGGGGGACCGTGGCTTTGGTGACTACGCCAAAGGAGAGCATTTGCCCATCGATAGGTTCGACTGGAATAGGCTTGGACAACCGGACAACAAGAAAGTTGTGTTTGTGAACAAACGTTTCGTCCATAAAACACGTCATGGCCCCGGAATTGAGTAACGCTAAGGATTGAATTGAAATAGACTGGAAACAGAGAGTTATCTCGAAGGAAAAGTTGTTAGTAGAACTTTGGGAGCGACATGTATGTCTGTTGTCCAACCGCATGGCTCCTACTGTAGTTGGACATCGTCGTTGTTAGCTGGTCAAGGAATGAGTTGAAAGTGTCGAAGTCGACAAGGTTCGGAAACTACAAAGTCGGAGTTGAATAAACTAGGCGGATCGATGAGTCAACAATTTTGCCGACAAATAATAATTACAAATATTTAAGTTAGTTATTTTGTAGTTCTTGCCGACAAGGCAAAATATAGTTCTTGATGAGGAAGTCTTCAGGTTACCTATAAAAAGGAACCGAAAGCATTGTAATACTATCATCTGTTTTCAGTTAATATAGTTTTTAGTTATAGGAATTCTGAGCACTTGTGTCGATAATATTGTTCTCTATAATGCTGTTATGCTATAACTGTACTAACTAAAATAGTCGATCATGATACGAATACAGTATCGTAGGTTACGATTAATCCAGTATAATCCATTCATATTCCATAGTTCTTTGATAGAACGTTCATCACAGAACGCTCGACATTATTGTCTGTCGGTCACAAATAGTCGTTTGTCGGCCGAACAACACAGTAAATTTTGGCACGCCCAGTTACATCTGCATACAACAGAGAACGAGTCGAATGGATGTCGTCTAGTTTGGATACATCAATCAGGGGTGGGAGGTGGTCTTCAATTCTCGACTTAACCGACGATTATTCCGATGACCAATAGTCTGAAGAGGTATCATTTTACGATATCTAGGGTGACGACAATATGCCTTACCCTTACTCGAAATATCGAGATGACGCTGATGCGGAAGTGCATATTAGGGATTTTTTGACAACATGGGAAATAAACCATGGAGCTCAGAGACTGTTGGCAGCAGCCGAAGATAAGTCTAAAATTGCCGAGTTTGTCTTATCATTGGATGGGGCGTCAACAAATTGGTTTCAACAAAATGGCTTACAAGCGTTCGATACATTCGAACAATTAACCACTAAATTCACCCAATTATTTCATCAACAAATCCCTTAGAAGGATTTGATCGCTCAATTCTATGCATCTTATCAGGAACCACATGAAACAGTATCACAATTCGTTATTTGGTTTCAAAATTTGCAACTTCAAATTTCAAAGACAATTCTAGATGAGGAATTGAAAGATATATTCTTAGAAGCAATCCGTGACCTATTGCGGACAACTCTAGCAGTATTCGATTTCCGGAATCAGTCAATTGATCAAGTGATTGATAAAGCACTTGCTATGGATCAAACACACAAGAATAAGAAAAGTATGGATTTGTCAGCACTAAACAATAATTTGCCGACCTTAGAAGAGTCACAATTTCGACAAGCAGTACAATGTACAACTTGTCTCAACACTGGCCATTCAACAATCGAATGCACTCTACACACTCATTGCACAATATGTAATTCCAAAGCTCATTCTGTAGAGCAATGTGAATACAATTTGCTCAATAATGCGACAACCTCTATGAGACAAATTCATCCAGAGGATTCTTATAAGGACAAGCAAAGTAGGTTCACTAACAGATCGGTATGGTAACATATATTATTCAGATCGGCGGAATGAGTCTTGACGATAGAATAACGATAATAATCAAAATGATTACAGGCGAACCAATAAATATGATTCAAGTCAAGAAGAGGATCGACAAAACACTTATCGAAGGGATGATCGCAATAATTGGGATCAAGATTCTTCTCCACCTCGAGAAAACGGTCACTGGCAACAATATAGAGGGGGTTGTTATCAGGAAAACTGCAAACAGAATAATCGGCCACCCAACAAGAAATTTAATAAGCCAAAAGCATCTAGGCAATTTCAACATGATTTCCAAAGGGAGAACTCAGATTTCAACGAAGCTGGTAGACCACAATATGAACATGGTGAGGCTAGTGGTTCATCAATCCAAAATTGCTACATTTGCAGGAAAAATGGCCATTATGCAAACCAATGTCCAACTAGGGACAAGGGGAAAGCACTTGTTGTTAATATGGTGGCTCCCGAGATTCAATAGGTCACCACTCGAAGCAAGGGTAAGCAACCAGAATGGGAAGTCCAAGACGCTGTTCGAAAAGCAACTAAAGAATGGGTAGAAGAAGCTAACAAAAATAATGTTTCTAGAATGCTGCAGGATAATGAAATATGCAATAAGGACCCAGTCAGGGAACACAAGCTCAGTTCCATTACAAGAGCAAGAAGAAGCTTCGAAAATTTTGATGGATTGTTAAGTTTCATTGCCTTTGACCGACTTACTGAAACTAGTTCCACGGTTCACAGAGAAGGTAACAACTCTGATTGCACAAAAAGGGATTAGACAGATATCCGTTAATTATAGTCACCCAAGCAGTGGTTTGACAATTATGGATGAACAAAACCCATCAATAAAAGTAATAGTTCCTGGACATGAGATAGCCGGGACAATTGTCGACGACGGCTTGGGAGTGAATGTTATCAATAAAATCACCCGTGACAAGATAGGTATTACTAAATGGGATGCATGCCCATTTTGGTTACGTATGGACGACACCAGCACGGTTAGGCCACTGGGTTTAATCCGACAGCTGGATGTAATCCTGGGGGGACATATTTTTCAAATATTAGCAGTAGTGCTTCAATTGGAGGCTCCTGGAGCATATCCCTTATTATTGGGCCGACCATGGTTAAAGACTTCAAGTATTAAGCAGAACTGGAATAAAAATATATTAACATTCCGAAAAGGAAAAAATAAAATTAAGATATCCACTCAAGATAAGGTCAGTACAAATCGACAATGTCTGCCAATACATGCAGAAGCTGTCAATATGATGGAAGGATTGGATGAGACAGAAGAAAATCACTATTTTAACGACAATCCAAAAATTATTCCTTTGTTTGAGGTCGACATTTTGCAAGCTCTTACATCGTATGTCGATGATAAGCACAACAACATTCCAATAGATGATCAAACGATGAAGGAGATTCATCTCCAACAAGAAGCTACAGAAAAAGAAATGCAGGTATCTCAAAGAGTTCAGGCTTCAGCATTAGAAGAAATAAATTTGGCTGACGAGGGTCAGGAGTTTGAGCCAAAAACTGTACTGATTGCCAAAGAAATGTTATCATCTGATAAAGAACGACTCATAGCCTTAATCAAACAATATAAAGATGTATTCGCCTGGTCATTTGAAGACATGAAAGGATTAGATCCAGTCTTTTGTCAGCATTAAATCAATCTTCAGAAGGAAGCAAAGTCGGTACAACAACGACACTATCGGTTAAACCCAAACTATGCAGTCAAAGTGAAAGAAGAGATTGATAAATTACTCCGAGTCGGATTCATCAGACCAGTTAAAAAGGCAACATGGTTAAGTCCAATAGTGGTGGTGCCAAAGAAAAATGGCAAAATTCGGGTTTGTGTCGACTACCAGAAACTTAATGCATCTACGGTAACGAATGCGTTTCCATTACCCTTTTCCGATGAAGTCCTGGATGCAGTGGCACGACACGAAGTTTATAGTTTTTTAGACGGATTCAGTGGTTACAATCAACTAAGAATGCATCTAGATGATCAAGAAAAAACAACTTTTGTAACGGAATGGGGAGTATTTGTGGTAGTGGTAATGATGTTTGGGTTAAAAATGGCTCCTACCACATTTCAAAGGGTAATACAAGAAATTTTTAATAATTATATTCCTGCGTTCATGCAAATCTTTCTAGATGATTTTGTTGTTTACAATCGGAAAACAAAACACTTTGAACATTTAAGATTGTGCCTAGAACGTTGTCGACAAGGTCGGCTTAGCCTAAATCCGGCTAAATGTGCATTCGGAGTGACAACTGGCGCCTTATTGGGGCATATTGTGAGTCAAGAAGGCATAGTAGTAGACCCAGATAAAGTTAAAGCAATAATGGAGGCACCAACACCAACAAATGCAAAAGCTCTTAGTTGGTTCTTAGGACAAATAAGATGGCATAGTTAGATGATGAGGTACCTTGCTAATGTTGCAATACTGTTGCATACAACGGTACATAGAACACCTTTCCAGTAGACGACGGTTGAACAAGATGCGTATAGCTATCTAAAGAAAATGCTCTCGAAAGTTCCATTTGTGCAACCTCCTGATTGGAACAAATCTTTTCATGTGTTTGTTGATGCATCAGATGTAGCAATTGGGAGCTCCCTAATGCAGCTGTCGGAACTGAACTGGTATAGGCCGGTATATTACGCTAGTCGGAAACTTTCCACAGTTGAGCGGAATTATTCAACAACAGAACGGGAAGCTTTGGGAATGGTGTACAATATTAATAAATTCAGACATTACCTTTTGGGACGGAAGTTCACCTTTCATGTCGATCATTTTGCTTTACTGTATTTAGTCTCAAAGCAAGAACTTACAGGCAAATTAGCAAGATCAACGTTGCTACTTCAAGAGTTTGAATTCGACATCCTTCATCGACCAGGGGTACAACATGCTGTGGCGGACTACCTTAGCCATTTAGAGTTGGGAGAAGAAGGAACAGGAATACAAGACAATTTTCCAGATGGACAACTTTTTTGGGTCAACCCAGTACCGGTTCACGAGATGAATGATGAAACATCTGATGCGTGGATAACCGAAATGACAATTTTCCTCACAACAGGGTTACCACCCGATCATATGTCAATAGATGAAAGGAAACGACTAGTGGTTCGAAGTCGAAATTTTTGTCTCCTAAACGACACTCTATACCACAAGGGGGCGGATGGAATTTGGCAACACACGGTTTGACAGTTCGAGAAAGAAGCAATCCTACGGGAAACTCACAGTGGTGTCGCGGGTGGACATTATGCAGGGGAAGCAACGACCAAGAAAATATGGAATAGTGGGTTATGGTGGCCGACAACAACAAGAGATGTAGTCGAATATTGTCGACAATGTGAATTATGCCAAAAAATCGGACAACCAATAGAAAAGGATAGAATGCCTTTTCAACCTGTATTGCCCTTAGAACCGTTTCAAAAATGGGGACTAGATTTTGTCGGTACATTTAAACCAGCAACGGTACGGACAGGGAATCGATATATCATAGTCGCTACGGAGTACTGCACAAAATGGGTTGGGGCTAAACCTTTGCGAGATAATGCGGCAACGTCAATAGCTAAATTCTTATATGAAAATATATGGTGTCGATTCGGGTGTCCTATCGAATTAGTAAGCGACCAAGGTACTCATTTCATTAATAAAATTATACATGAATTATCAACATATTATGCAGTAGTACATAAGAAAAGTACTTCATACTACCCTCAAGCTAATGGGATAGTAGAATCCACAAATAAAACACTGCAAATGATTCTGAAGAAAATAGTGAATGAGAATAGGACAGATTGGGACCAGAAGCTAAATAGTGCTTTATGGGCCTATTGTACATCATATAAAGCAACTATTAAATCCACTCCATTTAGGATGGCATTTGGATTAGAGGCAGTAATGCCAATAGAATTTCAAGTTCCGACACTCCGCATACAAGTTACCGAAAGATTAGACAAAGTAAAGTAGGAACAAGTTCAGAAACAACAATTATTGTTGTTAGAGGAAAGTCGAATTCAAGCAATGTCAACACTAGAGCAAAAACAATGACAAACAAAGGCATTCGTAGACCGACATAGACGACAAAAAGAAAAGCAATTCACAATCAGAAAATTAGTTTTAGTTTTCCAAACTAAAATGGGGTCTATGCCCAGAAAACTTCGATTCCGGTGGACGTGGCCGTTCTGGATTGTTGATAGCAAGAATGGTACGTTATCAGGGGAAATTTTACCAAAATGGTTTAACGGTTTTCGACTCAAACCTTTTCAGGGCGCGATGCCGGAAAATCCCTTTCAAGTTGAAAAACAAACCAACGCAACGTGACCTGGTATAGGCCACAAATGTAAATAGTAATAATAATAATAATAATAAAATCTTGACAAAAATATAACAGAAGTAACTGTTTTGCATGAAGACTTCTTGGCATGGTCTTTTTCAGACTATAAGTTACATGGTCACAAATCATGCAATAGTTATTACGAGTGGTGGAGTTATTATTACTATTTGAAGACTAGTACTATCATTAATAGTATATTCCCTTTTCCCTAGACATCATGAAACACCTAATTTCTTTAAAACCTAATAACTCATGTTCTCTATCGCCACAAACACAGAAGTTTTTTAGAGCTAAGAAATTTTCTTCTCCGTGTCTTCGCAATCAAAAGCCGTCATCACCATCACTACAGACATCAGACATCTCTGACGAGAACGACACCATGCCGATCCCTGTATTTGATAACCTTCGAGAGTGACTGGGCAACAAAGGACTTCAGGGATATCTTCAAGTGGCGGATTCGGAGCCGCATCCGCGTGCCACAGAATTGATTCAGAGGATCGACATCGCCAAGATAACTAACAAATAGGTACGTCGATTGATGAACTTGAAAAAAGAGGGTTTTGATGTAGTTTAGAAAATGGATAATGAGATGCTGCGATCATATTTCGGAGAATACTCTCCGTAGGCCAACACATATAAAACACAGGGCGAGGAGGATGAGTTCTTCCATGAAGTCACCAAATTCCTACTTGAAATTGCTTTTGTAGTTTTTGGCCGTATGGCCTAAGCAAGGAGTGCGAGCGTATAACCTTCAACGGTTGAATAATTAGGTTAAATAGTATGGTACCTAAAGAATAGTATAAAAGAGAATAGTAGGGGAGGAGAAGAGAGAGAGAGAGAGAGAGAGAGAGAGAGAGAGAGAGAGAGAGAGAGAGAGAGAGAGAGAGAGAGATTTCAAATTTCAATTTATGTAAGAAAAGGTCATTAGGGTATCTCTCCTACCTCCCTAACTCCCACATCTTCCTTTATACACATTCAAAACCCCTCTCTCCCTCTCATCAATCCCCACCACTTGTCACGAATGGGTGGAATGAGGGTAAGTACTATGAGAGAGCAAGAGCATAAGAAGATCACAAGATTGTCAAGGACTAGTAGACGAGGCTCAATATTAAGAGATAGCGGGAGAGAGAGCATAGATAAGAGAACAAGCAAGAGAGAGGATAGACAAATAAACAAGAATTGTATATGCTTTCATAACTAGTGTTGTTCACCTTGACTGTAATCAAGGTGCACCTGAGTATTTATACAAGAATTTGGAGGTATGCATGAAAGCTAGAAGACTTCTAGAGAGTGCATGGAAACTTCTAGAGAGTGCATGAAGATGCATTCTCTAGAAGGTTCTTGAAAGTTCTAGTGATCAATCTATAATGAAATAAGTTGAGTCTTACACAATACAATAATGCATATATGGACGTAGCTCAATTGGTAAGGTTGCCCAATAAGACCAGAAGGTCATGGTTTCAACCCCCACCATTCCATGTGGCATCCTGTCTTTACCATGACCTTCTGGTCTTATTGTGCAACCTTACCAATTGAGCTACGTCCATCTATGCATTATTGTATTGTGTAAGACTCAACTTATTTCATTATAGATTGATCACTAGAACTTTCGAGAACCTTCTAGAGAATGCATCTTCATGCACTCTCTAGAAGTTTCCATGCACTCTCTAGAAGTCTTCTAGCTTTCATGCATACCTCCACATTCTTGTATAAATACTGGGGTGCACCTTGATTACAGTCAAGGTGAACAACACCAATTACAAAAGCATATACAATTCTTGTTTATTTGTCTATCCTCTCTCTTGCTTCTTCTCTTGTCTATGCTCTCTCTCCCGCTATCTCTTAATATTGAGCCTTGTCTACTTGTCCTTGACAATCTTGTGATCTTGCTTATGCTCTCACTCTCTCTTAGTACTTAGCCTCATTCCACCCATTCGTGAGAACACTCTCCTTCTCTCTTCTTTCATCTTCCCTTATATAAGCCTCTCACATTTTTGTATATGGTCTTTAGCACTAATGAGCTCATATAGAGCGAAACATGTTTGCCAAAAGACCTTTTCTTACATAAATTGAAATTTGAATTCTCTCTCTCTCTCTCTCTCTCTCTCTCTCTCCTCCTCCCCTATTATTCTCTTTTATACTATTCTTTAGGTACCATACTATTTAACCTAACTATTCAACCGCTGAAGGTTATACGCTCGCACTCCTTGCTTAGGCCATACGACCAACAACTACTAAAGATTCAACATATCACATGGAGGTTCATTCACCGGAGATAGGAACCCACAATGGATCTGCATCGACAATGTTCGGGCAACCATCTAGTGAAGAGTTCCCTCAACCCACGATAATGACGTCTGAAACGATGGCATCAGCTACACCGACCCCTATCAAGCGCAATAGTGCAAATAAAAGACCACAAAAGCATGCTCGAGATTATATTCTCTCTCCCTCACTCATCAACTCCACTCCTGATACTAAGGTTTCCAATACTAAGTTATCATCTTCTAATACATCATTTTGCTCGAAATACTTAGAAGAATATAAAACTAGAGTATTCGCAGAATTTAAACAACTCTTCAAAAGAGAAAAACAAGCCACAAATACCCATAGTACGATGTTGAACTTATACTCTCATGAATGAACCCCTAATAATCTTAGAATTCATCCCCCCAAGCTAAAGATAGATCATGAAGAAATTAACAATAGCATGCATAAGGACTTTCTAACCCTAACTAATCAATATAATAAAGATCTAACAAGTACTTATATTAAACATCTAGACTTACTAGTGCACTCCTATACTAAAACCCTAGATAATTTCCCTAATACCATTAGATCATATCTACATAACTTTGCGAACATCCTTCAAGAACCCCAACATTTTGAGAATGTGTCATCATATGTTGAGCCTGCTAATTTTCATGAAATGATTAATACGTTACTACAAGATTTTGACTCTGAAATCCTAAAAATGTGTGACGATTTCGCACTAAATCACAACATTGATGATACACTTAAGAGAACAGCCACAAAACTTAGAGATAAAACAAGAGCACAAAATAGGTATGAAAACCCTAATATTAGAGATATAGACATTACAATGTATGAAGGGGAAGAAGAAAATGATAATGAGATGTTTTATGGCAGTCCCTCGTACATTGGTTCCGTAGAAGCCGAGATAAATAATACTAAATTTTTTGTCCCCCATACTATGAACCTAAATAAAAATTCTAATCACACACCCACACCCAACCCCAAAAAGAATCTAAACTTTACCCTAAACCCTAACCCAGAACCTAAGTCTAACCCAAACACTAACTTTAATTCCAAAAATACCACTAACCCTTTTCCTAACTCTCACCTTAACTCAAACCACCGCTCCAATAATAACTCCAAACAAGCGCAACGTCCTCGTCACCGAGCATCTAACCTCCTTTTCACCCGCAACACCGCAACTAATGAGGTTAAATAGGCATTTAAACCTTATCCCAACCCTGGGGGGCCTCAAGTTCTTTTCCATAACCCACACTTTGCCAATAATGAACCGCACCATTACCGCTCACCACAAGCATTTGCAACGATAGACCTCGGTCATCTCCCCGCTCATACAAGTCCTCCGGCTCCTAACACCGTCCCCGAGCTCCATTGTTAGAGTTATGATCTAAAGTAAGCATATGATAAGGATAAAAGATAGATAGAAAGAAAGGAGAGAGAGAAAGAAGGGTGCCGATCCACCCGAACAACCCCGAGCGAAGGGATCGAGACGGACTCGAGCCTCGATTAGCGTCCCATACCACCGCCGTGGCGTCGAGTCTTACCTGGTGTTGGCGTGCTCACTACAAGAGTTGAACCACTATGAAAAAGAGTCTCGACGTAGTCAAGATCTCATGAAATGAGGGTAGCTAGGCCTCATATTTATAGCGATACCCAAGGCCCCCAGGCAAGTTCACACTTGGCCTGATGGGTTGTCTCAATCTCGAGGATTAAAAGTAATCCTCCCCTTACACTCTCGTATAACCCTCACACTTATCCACCTGTATAGAATACTACGGTAAATTCTCACCACGGGATAATATATGGTCATGCCTGTAACATACTCCCCCTCTTTAAAACATTGCACTCTTGCAATGGAAAGTTAGTTCTAAGAGTATTTTCGCGTTCCCATGTGGCATTTTTGATAGATTTATCCATCCATTTAATTTTAAATTCTCGTATTATTGTAGTACGCAGATTTTTTGTTTTAACATCGAGAATTCTTTCTGGTACATGTGGTTTAGAAGATAATTCTTCAGAAGTAACCAGAGTTTCAGTTGTAATTGTATTGTCGCCAGAACCTAGAAGTTCTTTTAGACGACTTACATGAAAAATTGGATGAATTTCAATGCCATCGGGAAGAGCGAGACGATAGGTTGATGAACCAATGCGTTTGAGGACTTGAAAAGGTTCACAAAACCTTGAGGACCCGTAGACAATGTCTTAGAATTGTGAGGTACACGTAAAAATACCTTATGTGCAGGGTTGAATACATGAGGTTGACTATTATGATCGGCGTAAAAACGTGCTCTATGTTGAGCTATTTTTATATTATCTCATGCAATATGCAACATATCTTGCATATCCCGAAGAAAGTTTTGCGTACTTCGCAACTCATGATGATGTATATTAACATCAATTGGGGCTCCTGGATGAAAACCATACATCAACATAAAAGGACTGTATCTTGTCGACGTATGCTTGGAGCTATTATAAGTAAACTCCAAAATTGGGAGGTAACGTTCCCATTTTGTTGGTTTTGCACCAACGTATGCTCAAAGCATGTCCTCAATAATTTGATTTACTCATTTTGTCTGTCCATCGGGTTGAGAATGATCCGTGGAGCTCATGCTCAATGTAGTTTCTAACTTCTTAAAGACTTGCGTCCAGAAGTCACTAGTAAACTTTGGATCTCGATCACTCACGATATCCATTGGTAACCCATAAAAATGAAATAACTTGTCAACGAATTGGTAAGCCAATTCAGGAGTTGTTACCGTGGTTTTAGTAGCAATAAAGCTCGCCATTTTAGTTAGTCTATCAACCACAACCCAGATGGCATCATGGCCTTTTTGGGTGCGAGGAAGGCTAACAATAAAATCCATGGATATACTTTCCCACTTATTATTGGGAATGTCCAAGGGATGTAAAAGTCGTGCGGCTTTAAGTCACTCGACTTTATTAACTTGACATTGGTGACATTTAGTCACATAGCTATGTATGTCAGGACAAATCTTAGGCCAATAGAATTGAGTGGAGATGAGAACGAGTGTACAATGTTTTCCAGGGTGCCCTACTGAGGGTGCATCATGGCATTCAAAAAGAATTCTCTTTTTGACCTCAGGCAAATCTGGAACACAAACCTTCCCATTACGGTAGAGCAGACCGTTAGCAATGTGGAAGGATTCCTTCGAGGATGTGGTGGTGTATGTTCCAAACTCAACTCTTGTCTAGTATTTCGCAAAATAACTGTCATCAGGATACTTTCCTCGAAGGTGATCATAAAGATCTGATGTTATTTCAGTGAAGCTAAGCATGTTAACTTCACGGATGCGATTTAGTGCATCAACGACAATGTTCATGGAGCCTTTACGATATCGTATGGAAAAATCAAAGTCCTGGATGAGATTAGCCCATTGTGCCTTACGACCTTTCAGGTCTTGTTGGTCACAAAAATATTTCAAGGACTCGTGGTCTGTAGTTACCACAAAACGATTTCCATAAAGATAATGGTGCCATGTTTTGAGCACATGTATAACTGCAAATAACTCCTTTTCTTGAACGGTATACCGACATTGAGTAGAATCAAGTTTCTTACTCTCGAATGCTATTGGTTTACCATCTCGATATAAGACAACACCTATAGCATAATCGCCTGCATTAGTTCAACCTCCAAAGGTTTTTAAGGATCAGGTAAAAGAAGTGAAGGAGCCTTCCACACTAGGTCCTTGAGTTCCTTAAAGGCGAGATCTAGTATAGCATTCCGCACAATAGGTTTTGTAGACTTATGTTGTCGCGATATTCCGCGAGTACATGTAGGATTCGAGGTGGGACCACGAGGGTCTTGGACTAGGGAGTAGAGGAGAAGGAATAAGACACAATATGGAAGCTCAGCTCAAGAGGAAAAGAGGAAGAATAACACATAAACATAGAATAGAATAGATGGAGGCAAGATACACCCACAAGGCAAGAAAATCAACATGCTATATTAAGAGTTCACAAAAGATTACAACCAAGGCCGCATAGGACGCACCAAAAACAATAACGACTACAAGAAAACCCTCACCAGATCAGCAAGTAAAGAAGTATAGTAAAACCCTAAAGGAAACCCAAGAAGAAACCCTAGAAGAAATCCTAACCGAAACCCTAAAACTGAATAGGAAACCCTCCACCCAAGTGGTATGCCTCTCCCCCTCCAAATAGGCAACCCCTTCACAAGTGACCCCTCACTCCCTTTTATACTAGTAAGGGGTGAGGCACATTACAAAGGTAGTCAAATCCCCTTTCATTAAATGGGGAATATTTGGCCTTGATCTTAAATCGGTGGGCCTTTAACTCTCTCTCTCCTATCACATTCACACTCAATGCCCACTACTCATTCTACTCTACAAAGTGCACATCACATTTACACTTAACAACTTTCGTAGAGCACCTTAACACTTTAGATTCTACCCTTCCCTTTTACACTTGTTTACTTATTCTTATTACACAAATTTAGAAGTGCATGTGCAATGTTGCACATCCCCATTTTATTTGTCCCTCCCGGTTTTCTCACCGTAGCCAGAAATCTTCACGACAACGCGTTTGACCTTTTAGAAGATCAGTAAATGGCATTATCAACTGGGAGTAATTACGAAGGGATTTTTGCAAAAACCCAACAAAACCAAGGAATGATTGAACTTCTCGAATATTCCAAAGAGTGGGCCAAAGTATGATTTTCTCGATGCGAGAAGGATCAATTTCAACTCCTCGTTCGGTTATGAGATGTCCAAGATAAGTAATTGATTTCTTGAAGAACTCGCATTTTGAGATCTTCGCGTAGAATTGCTTGTCACACAATGTTTGTAAAACAAAGCAGACATGTTTAGCATGTTCTTCTAATGTACGACTATAAACTAAAATGTCATCCAAGAAAATAACGAAAAACTCATAATGGCCATAGCATGTACGGAATTCCATTTTAGGAACATCATCCTCACTTATACGAATTTGATGGTAGCTTGTACGAAGATCAAGTTTCGTAAAATACCGAGCTCCCTGGAGATGGTCAATTAGATCGTCAGCCCGGGGTAATGGATATGAATTCTTGATCATCACTTTATTCAAGCGTCGATAATTAATACACATACGCCATGTGCCCTCTTTCTTTTTTACCAAGAGAACAGGTGCACCCCATGGAGATTTACTATAACGTATATAACCCATTCGTAAATAGTCCTTGAGTTACTTAGATACCTTATCCTCTTTAGATCGACTTAAGCGATAAGGAGGTTTACTTATTGGTGCAATGCCAGGTACAATATCTATACGATGGTCTATATTACGTTTAGGAGGTAACCCATGTGGTAGTTCACTCGGAAAAAATCATGAAAATCATTTAAGATTTTATCGAGTGGTTGTTGTTCAAAATATGTCAATTGACCCAAGACGTTATCAATATTATAAACGTGAATGTTTGGATCAAGCAAACAATAAAATAAAGAAGAACAAGACAACTCAGATATTGATGGAGAGGAAACAATCGAAAGGGATTGTTTATTTACACATTGAATAAAATGAGTACAATCGTTTAATACAAAGGAAATGGAATGACGAACCCAATCAATAGACAAAGAAGAGTTTTTATTATAAAACTAGGGATAACCCAGTATTACATCAGTGATACAAAGATTCATTACATGGAAGTCTACTTCCTCTACATAAGTATCAATAGAAATTCCTAATGAGTGAATCGCCCCATTGATGTATTGTACTCTTCCATCAGCCAAATGCACCCTATAGGTGTGATCACTTACGATGGGTTGGATTCCCCATATCTGAACCAAAGGATCATTCACAAAATTGTGTGAGTTCCCGAATCAAATAAAAATTGTACGGGAGATCCATTGACATACTCGTTTGCACGTAGTAAATCATTGGGTCCCAATACATTGACAATTACTTAAATGATGTGTATAGACCTCAAGGACATTAAGAATCTGACCTTTATGGTCTGCAACTTTTGCTTTATTGTCGTGCTCTTTCCGTTGGAGCTTTTGACATTGTTCTTTTGTATGAACCTTCTTTTTGTAGAATACGCAAAAAGGATGTTGTCGCTTACAATCGCGATCCATGAGTTCATTGGGTGTCTTGCGTTTCCCAGCGAATTGCGACTGCTTAGTCCCGAGCGTTTCGTTGGGTTTGTTATGGTCCTTCTTCGAAGTGCATTGATAGCGAAGAACTATTTCAATGGCCTCTTTGAAGGATTTTGGATCCTTATCGTGCATTATCCAGTGATAGTCCGAATTGGGGATGGCATTGACAAAACAAGTTATTGAAAACGATTACTTGCGGAAGCGTTAGAAAATAGAGAAAGTAGATAATACACAGAGTACACGGGAGAGACAAAGAGAGCAGAACGTAAAAGCTATATTCAAAACAATATAAACACTCTCTCTCATTACAACTATGCTCAGTAGCACTATTTATACAAGTCCTTGTGGGACTGACAAAAGTACCGCGTACTTCAATGCTCACACGAACATCTGACACTTACTACGAGACTATAACTGCCTAGTAGTCTAAACTAATACTAGGCTTTCGGATACCGATTGGATCCGGCTAACCAGCTCCCCAGCTCACTGGCTCTGTTGCTTGCCGGCTTGGTTGCTCACCGGCTTACCGATCCGTCTCGCTCACCGGCTCTGGCTTATCCAGCCGATCCGGCTCCATTTGAGCTTGCCGCTCAACACTCCCCCTCAAGCTCAACTTGAGGTTGGATCCTAGTGTCCTTTGTGGCAGTCGGTTCTTCCTACCGACTTCTCCTGGCGTCGCTCTGCCTTGCTCGCGCTCCTCATCCGGTCTGGTCCCGTTTGCCGCAACCCTTCTAGTTCTGCGCGCCTCAACCTTCTCGGTCGGCATGTCTACTCAATAGGCCCCTCTCAGCTCCTTCGCTGCTATGACTCCGGCACTTGCTGATCCGTCGGTTCCTCCGCGATGGCACCGACTTCCGCTACATCCGTGTGTGTTTGGCCTCTAGTTGATTCGGTTCATCCGGATCCGTCTGTTGATCCAAATCGGCTGTCTCCGATTCGTTCCAGCTTTTTTTTGAATCGGTCACTCCCGACTCGTTCCAGCTCTTGTCCGAGTCGGTATCCTCCGACTTGTCTTTCGGTTCAAGGCCCTTCACCACATCAGACCACGTTCGGGTCTTGGCCTTGCTTCCATCCTCGGCTTCTTCAGCCGGTTCACCGAAGTCTAATTCTTCATTCGACTCCGTATCTCGGTCACTGCCACCGTGATGATGATGATTAACTCCGCATAGTATGCACTTTTCTTCCTGCGTGCACAGTTCTTCTTTCCGGTTGGCTCGGTCCTCCTTGACCTTGCCACCACTGCCGCTCGTTCCGACTTGTTTGGACGTGCCGACTTTCTTCGTCGACTTGGCTTCTTTTTCCTCCTTGTCTCCCCCTCTTCCGGTTCTACCCTTACCGGTGTCGGCAACAATTTCTTTGCCTTTGCCCGTTCCGGCAGTGTCTTTGCCCCTTCTTCTCCCACTCAAGTGTGGCACGTTGAGATGTTGAACACCAAGCATGTCAGTAAAGTGTTCCAACTTGTCCGACCCGAGCGGCTTGGTGAAGATGTCGGCAACTTGCTGATCTGTGTGAACATACCGTAGTTCAACTTCACCGCTCAGGACCCGCTCACGCACAAAGTGATAATGCACTTCTATGTGCTTCGTGCGAGCATGGAACACAGGGTTCTTGGCGAGTTGCATGCTGTTGATGTTATCACAATAAATCGGGATCGGGGTCGGTACCTCGATCCACAAGTCTCACAGCAGTCGCCGAAGCCAAATGGCTTCACAGGTGGCAACGGTCGCTCCCCGGTACTCAGCCTCAGTGCTTCACAGAGCCACTGTTGGCTGCTTTTTGCTACTCCACGCAGCAGCTACGCTCCCAAGGGTAAACATAAAACTGGAAGTGGATCTGCGATCCGACGCATCGCCGAACCAGTCGGCATCTGTGTAACCGACTAGCTCTTCGGTTATACCTCGCCGGTATAACAGTCCCCGATCCTTCGTGCCGCTTACATATCGTAGTATCTATTGCGCGCACTGAAGGTGCTCCACGGTCGGCTTCTACATGAACTGACTTATCATTCCGACCGGATAGCTGATGTCGGGTTGCGTGATAGTCAAGTAAATAAGGCTTCCGACAATTTGTCGGAACCGTTTCTCGTTGCAGGCCGGTCCGGAGTTGGGATGAAGCTTCTGGTTCCGGTCCAAGGGTGTGGAGACAGGTCGGCATTTTGTCATGCCGAACTTGTACAACATATTCAAGACGTAATGTCATTGTGAGAGCAATATGCCATCGGGGGTTCGGATCACCTCGATCCCAAGAAAATAATGAAGGTCCCCCAGGTCCTTCATCTCAAATGCATCCAACAACTGGGACTTGACGCGGTTAAGTTTTGGAAGACCCGGTCCGGTGATGACTAAATCATCAACATACAACAGGATACATACCGGACCGGTTGAGCCTTGCCGGATGAACAACGAAGAGACGGACTTGGAGGCCGCAAACCCCATCTTACGCAACCGGTGCGTGATCTTCGCATTCCAAGCTCGAGGGGCTAAATCATCAACATACAACAGGATACATACCGGACCGGTTGAGCCTTGCCGGATGAACAACGAAGAGACGGACTTGGAGGCCGCAAACCCCATCTTACGCAACCGGTGCGTGATCTTCGCATTCCAAGCTCGAGGGGCTTGCTTCAGGCTGTACAACGACTTTTTCAACCGGCATACCGTCGACTTGTTCATCTCCGATTGAAAACCGGGGGGCTGAGTCATAAAGACTTCTTCTTCAAGATCACCCTCAAGAAACGCATTCTTCACATCCATCTGGTGAAGATGCCACCCCCTTGCTGCAACAACCGCTAGCACCACACGAACCGTCGTCATCTTCGCTATCGGAGCGAAGGTCTCGTCGTAGTCGATTCCGTGGGTCTACGCATATCCCTTCGCCACTAATCGGGCCTTCTACCTGTTAACTGAACCGTCGGCGTTGTACTTTATCTTGTACACCCACTTGCATCCGATCGGTTTACAGTGACGGGGAGGGTCAACTAGGTCCCCCTTTGCCGGTTCCTCATCGGATTGGTCAGATTGACTCAATCTCTCGTTCGGCCTGCTCAACCGAAACGATTCCGGACTCTCATCCTGAGTCCACGCTTCATCATCATCTACCTGGACCGGTTCAGGCTCACTAGCCTCATTCTCCGGCATCGGGTCGGATTCGGAAGTCGGAGTCGGTAAGGAGTACCACGATGCCGATTTATCAAACTCGACATCTCGACTAACTCGAACCTGCTTTGTCCGGGGGTTATAACACTTATAACCCTTTTTCTCTTGAGCATAGCCGACTAGGATGCATTTTTCCGATTTTGCATCCAGCTTCCTCCGCTTCTCATCTGGTACATGCACATATGCAATGCTACCGAAGATCTTAAGGTGTCTCAAATTCGTCTTGCACCCGAAATACAGCTCGTGAGCTGACACCTTGTCACCGATCCGGTTCTGGATGTAGACAACCGTTCGGACTGCCTCCGCCCAGTAGAATTTGGGCATGCTCTTCTCCTCCAGCATTGCCCTTGCCGCATCAATAAGTGACCGGTTCTTCCTTTCGGCAACACCGTTTTGTTGTGTTGTGTATCTGCAGCTAAACTCTCGCCGAATTCCCTTTTGCTGCAGATAACTGTTGAATTGGCCGGAAAAGTATTGTTTTCTGCCATCCGACCGTAGGCATTTGATCTTCCTCTCCGATTCCCGTTCCACCATGCTTTGGAGACTCCGGAAACACTCGAAGACTTCACTCTTCCGCTCAATGAGGTAGATCCATGTGTGTCGCGTATAGTCGTCGATGAAGGAGATGAAATATCAACTCCCGCCAAGACTAACATTCTCTGTCGGTTCCCACACATTAGAATGGATAAGGTCGAGCCTTTTACGGCTCCGGTTACGTTCGGTAGGGAATGGAAGCCGGTGTTGCTTCCCGAGTTGGCAGGCTTCACATACTTGGGCCTTCCGGCCGTTGAACTTCGGCAAACCGAAAACAACTTGTTTCGTTTGCAGGTGTTGAAGCCTCCAATAATTGACGTGGCCTATCCACTTGTGCCATAGGTTGATGTCTGATTCGACCTTCTGTCCTTTTGCAAACAGGGCGGTGTCGACGTCATTGGTGTCGAGGATGTGGCTCAGCAACTGGTCTCCGACATTGGATGCGAAGCAGTACATCACTCTGCTTGCCGATTGTTCCCACACTGGGAAATCCTTATGTGCCGCATCAGGTGCTGTTTTGTTGGCTCCTTCGACGAAACTCCAGTAGCCATGCCCAATCAGGTACTAGTGCATCTTGTACGACCAAGATGCATAGTTGGATCTGTCGAGTTTCTCCACAGGGAGTGAGCTAGCCCTTCCTCTATCCATCACTTCTCTATTTGTTGTTCTTACGTCCTGTTAGGGTTTGCTTTCAAGCGTTTGTCGGTTGCAGAGGTTCTCAACCCTCGTGCTCTAATACCATGAAAACGATTACTTGCGGAAGCGTTAGAAAACAGAGAAAGCAGAGAATACACAGAGTACATGGGAGAGACAAAGAGAGCAGAACGTAAAAGCTATATTCAAAACAATATAAACACTCTCTCTCATTACAACTATGCTCAGTAGCACTATTTATACAAGTCCTCGTGGGACTGACAAAAGTACCGCGTACTTCAATGCTCACACGAGCATCTGACACTTACTATGAGACTATAACTGCCTAGTAGTCTAAACTAATACTAGGCTTCTGGTTACCGATTGGATCCGGCTAATCGGCTCCCCAGTTCACCGGCTCTGTTGCTTGCCGGTTCGGTTGCTCACCGGCTTACCGATCCGTCTCACTCACCGGCTCAGGCTTATCCAGCCGATCCGGCTCCAGTTGAGCTTGCCGCTCAACAGTTATTAACCAATTGTCCCCTTCTAGACCCGATTTTTGGATTTGGGTTCTAGCATGGTGGACATAGTCTTCTAACGAGGAAAACTTCCTACTAGAGAGGTTCATTAAAGCTTGTGTTGCTTCGGTTCGAGAGGGAGGTTGCAGAAATTGGCCCTTAAAAATTGTGACAAAATCTATCCAGGTATCGGGCAATTTCCCCAAAGTTCGGAGCCCACGCCACCAGGCGGCGGCCTTACCCCCTAGTTCTCGGCCGACATATGCAATCTTCGTACTATCTGGCGTGGGATAGAGCTCAAAATGAGACTCCCATCGGCCCAACCATGTGTAGATTGCTTCTTCGATTCTTTCCTTTTTTTCTCCCATAAATGGCTTTACGACAAATGATGGTTCACCCTGATGCTCATTGGGTCAATTAGTGTCACATTGTAAACTAATGACACGTGCCTCGAGAGAACTTTGAGATTGCTGAAGTTCAGATATTTGATGAACGGTTGAACTAAGGAAATTTTGTATTTGTAAGAAATACGACTCAATGGAGATTGCTCCATGAGGATTTCCTTGAGTTCCTTCCGCTTGAGCGGATGACATCAGGTCGTTATTCTGAGCCATTGAATGATTATTTCTAGCAAAGAAATAGGATAAGGTCAGACAAATAGTCATAACATCAAGTCGTGATGTAAACATATCATGGGCAAACATTAATCGATATCATGATCCCATGTCATTACCTCTCTAGATGTATGAGATGGGGTTCAAGATCAGGTGGTTACTATGGTAACACAAAGGTGTTTCAAAAACCATGGGGGTGACAAATGAATGTCTTTCCCTGATCTCTATATCGATTTTTTTAATGGCAGCTCCCCGAGGCTCAACCATGCATGTTCGCATCATGACTAGTTTATACACGAAAAAAATGTTAACAATAAATTATGTTTGTGTGCCCACATATGTGGTTTCGGTTCTCTAAGTCCTATTACGAGGACCCCGAAGTGCACTTAGACCTAACGTCTAAACATGTATTATAGTCATATGTATCAACGATGTTGTATGGTCTTGGTCATATTTGAACTCGAGACCATGAGAACAAATGTAGTAAACACTTGAGCTAACCAAATAGGTTGCTCATATTGAATGTTTAACATTTTATGCGTATTAGAGATATGCGAGGCATTTGCCCATATATGTTTTTTATTTAAAGAAACATATATGCCAAGAATCCTTATTTCCCTCTCGTTTACCACAAACTATGTTGGTATGTTACCTAACCTCAAGTCTCATAATTACGATGGCATATGCCAAAGTGCAACCTAATGGTCAAGCCAAATGAGCCCTCTTTTCGTAGTAGGCCCATGTGGCCCATCACATGGTTAAGTCATTACAAATGCCTTTCGTAAAAATGATCTCATGGTGGCATCGTATCCATGAAATGAGGGAGGGATGTTGGATATGTGTGTCCTAGGAGTGACCTCACATGAAGTGGGTCAAGCCCTACGTTCTCATCATCATTGTGGCTATGATCGTTTCGTTACATAACGAAATCGAAGTGACCAATGGGAATGTCAACAAAAAAGATTGTTGAAAAAAGGATGATGACTATGCCATTCTCACAAAAATGTGAGGACGGACACCAAGATCCTTTCCCCGAAAAGGACAACCTTCGATATATAAATCACGTTATAACTAACATACACATATACGATCAAATACGTATACACGTGACTAGATATGCATATATTAAGAAAAATCGCAACATCAAATAGCCAACATATGATGAAATCGAGACACGTAATCGAGGCATACAGCCTCTATGCACATGAAACATCCAATAATAAGGGTTAATCGTAATACACAATTGAGGTATTGACCTCTTACGCATACGACACCAAACACATATCATTTACCAAAAATCAAGGGATTGACCTCATACGCATACGTAACATATGGACGTGAACGTAATACACAATTGAGGTATTAACCTCGTACGCATACGACACTAATCACATATTAAATATATGTCAAATGAGGTATTGACCTCATACACATATGTAAACATTTTATACAACCAATTAATTACCACAACATCATTAAATCAATGAAAAAAATTAAATATTGACCGTATACATGATTAGATGGGAGAAGCAAAAATAGAAAGAAAAACAAGAAAGCGTTACCGAAGTTCCTTTGTTGATCGCTATCTGGATCAAGGTCGACTGCACGACGATCAATCACCATCCATCAAGAAGACAAAAACAAACAAAGGAAACATTAGAAACATGAGCTCTGATACCAACTGTTAGAGCTATGATCTAAAGTAAGCATATGATAAGGATAAAAGATAGATAGATAGAAATGAGAGAGAGAAAGGAGGGTGCCGATCCACCCGACCACCCCCGAGCGAAGGGATCGAGACGGACTCGAGCCTCGATCGGCGTCCCATACCATCGTCGTGGCGTCAAGTTGTACTTGGTGTTGGCGCGCTCGCCACAAGAGTTGAACCACCATGAAACAGAGTCTCGACGTAGTCAAGATATCATTAAATGAGGGTAGCTAGGCCTCATATTTATAGAGATACCCAAGGCCCCCATGCAAGTTCACACTTGGCCTAATGGGTTGTCTCAATCCTGAGGATTAAAAGTAATCCTCCCCTTCTTTACACTCTCGTTTAACCCTCACACTTATCCACGTCCCGAGGGCTCCACTATATTTAAAGAGGTTGTATCACGTGCGTTCAAGATATCTTTTATAAACCCCTTATACATATGGTTTTTCACTATTTTAGAACCCTTTTGTAAAAAAACGGTTAATAAAAATACCCCTTATTGTCAATATATATTTTGACAACAACTATTTTAAATACCCTTACATAGAAAAACGCATGTATATCCTATAGATGTATATCAATCTACATTGTATTATTTGAATGAGTTGGGCATATTTTATGCATAGTTGTATGTATGTATGTATGTATGTATATGTTATGTGTGTGTATGTATTGTGTTGTATTCCATGTCTATGTATTGTATTGTATTGCATGTGTATGTATGTATGTATGTATATGTTATGTGTGTGTATGTATTGTGTTGTATTCCATGTCTATGTATTGTATTGTATTGCATGTGTATGTATGTATGTATTGTGTTGTATTCCATGTTTATGTATTGTATTGTATTGTATTGTATTGCATGTGTATGTATACATGTACTATATTGTACTATACATGAATGTGTTTGTTGTGTGTGTATGTATGAATGTATGTTTGCTTGTTTGTATGTATATTTTCATGTATGTGAGTGTGGAGAGTATGTGCGTCTTCACACCACCTTCATTCAAAGAATAGGATCACCTTCAATGCCATCTTCTTTGACATGCCTATGTAACATTGCATATATCGTGGTTTCATGGAAGTGAAAAATGATATATCTAACAAAAGATATATCATAACAAGAATATACCATGTGATGTGCAAGAATAATTCACAACATTCAACTTGAGAAAGAACTTCACTACATGAAGTTGCTACAATGCCAAAACAAACACATACCAAGTTTTTCTCTAAGAAAACTTCAGCATTTAAGTCCTTAAGTTCCTACAATGCAACCACACACAATTCTTTTAACCTTTAAACATCTCTTCCATAGCCATAGCCCTTAATCTCTCTACGAAAGAGTAAGCTATGGAACCCACAAAGGTTTAGATTCAAGAACATCTAATCTGAAAGGTTTGGTCTCAACAACAATATTTATCATAGATAGGTTTGGTCTTGACAAATTAATTGTTACATAATGAAAACACATTGTGGGAATTCATGTATCCAATTCACAACAAATAAAACCAAAATAGAGTTTCAATTATGCCTCTTGTATTAGTAACATACTTAAACATGACAAATTTACCTCAACCATGGAAACTAGCACTGCAACCATCATGCCGACCATATGACTTGCATGAAACGTCGAAGCACCCCATTGAAGAGTATAAGGAATGCAAAGCTTAGAAATTCACAATTTCGGCAACCTTGATGTTCCATCTAAATATCAACTTAGATACATATAACTTGCAATATATAACTAGGAATTACTAAAAGAGAATCGGTAGAGGAACAATGATTTTATATCACCAAAAAATGTGTATCCAATATTTATCCATGAGTAACACATTGATGTAAGTGTTATTCACCATCGTGTTACATCATGCCCTGACATGTTCTTCCTTGCCCAAAAATAGATAACATTGAGATATACATGCACATCACTTATATTTATTGAGTTTCAAAGGGTGACTCTATCTAATTGCCCACACTTCAAAAACGATGTTATATTGTGCAATGAACAATAGAAACAATAAATATGGCTCAAATTACCAAGGTGATGAAACAACCAATGACGCTCGATCAATCCAGCAGTTGGAAGCAATAACATCAAAGGCATGTATGTCTGTAGGCTCCCATTGGTGTAAGGAGGTATGCATAGGCCCAAATGATAGCCACGCCTATGAGCGTTGAGAATCATTCGAAAAAAAATTCCCAATTTAAAATTCTTCAAGAACTACATTTTATGATTGTATTAAACAATGAAACTTTTGAAGTGAAAGCATAAACAAAATGCTCACAAAACACATTAAACATGCATGTCATTACCTGCATGCGACAACAACTTTTGGATAATTATTTGGTTGATCCCATTTTCCACACTTTCCCAACTTGCAAGTATAAATAAAATTATTTCAATATCTGACCCAAAATCAACAATTCTTTCAACAAAAATGCATATTTCTTAATGTTTGTTGCGTAAAAATACCATACCCATGGAAAAATCATTAGGAGGAGAAAAACTACACAACATGATTACAACAATCGTACATACAACCCATAATGCCGAACTTTTTATATCAACTCACTTGCAATAGCATGGATGGATTTTCACATAATATTCCTTTGTGTGGAGGAGCTCCCAACTATGACCTATTGTTGTAATTAGCGGGTGATTTAAGGTTATTAAGGTTCCACACCACATATTTGTCCCATGAACCATAAACCATTATAGGATTCGCAGTAACAGGTGACAAGTAACATATGATACTCAGCCGGTGTGTGCATCTCCCTCTTGGATAGTATAGTTGCACTCGCTGAGAGTGTTCCAAATCTTGATGAATCGATCCCTCGATGTGGAAACGATCTGACGATTGTCTGCAGAGAAGGCAACGCTCAGAACGTCTTTAGAGTGTCTAGTGAATCGGCGGTTTGTGGCACCGGAGTAGAGATCCCACAGATGAAGCTCTCCATCCTAGCTCCCTGATACTGATAGAGCAAACTTCCTATCAGAAGAGATGGCAACATCTTATACGAAGTGACCATGACCTGTGAGGCGTTTCTTTGTATTGCCATAGTTTTCGTCTCAGGTGAGGGACCACACAACAAGAAACTTGTCTCGAGAAGCAGAGACAATCATGTACCCATCGATGATGGGGCAAGAAATGGAGGTGAGCCAGTCGTTGTGGCCGCTGAGTTTTCCGCCACAGTTTCAATCTGTCTCTGTCTCTATCATTGTCTCTCCCCTCTTTCTTGCCCCACATCAAAATATGTATACTCCCCTCCCTTTCATTCTCTTCATTCCCCCCCCCCCCCCCCCCCCCATTTTTTACTAAAACACGAATGTAATCCCCCTCCCCCTTTTCTTCCCCCCCTTTTTTTGAAACAATTAGCGTGACTTTGTCACACGTTTTAAAAATAATGTTGTAGTGTGTGTACATGTGCCTTACATATGTATGTATATTTGGTGTGTGTGCATATGTATGTATTAGATTGCATGTGTTGTATGTATATATCTACTATATGGGTAATTGTGTATGTTCTATGCATGTGCTTATGTATGTATTGTGTATATGGCATGTGTGTATGTATGTATTGTATGTACAACATGTGAGTGTATGTGTGTATATGTGAGTGTGTGTGTGCACGCGTGTTCTATAGATGTGCTTATATATGTATTGTATGTATATCATGTGTCTATGTATGTATGTGTTAATGTTAGTGTGTGTGTTTGTGTGTGTTTGTGTGTGTGTGTGTGTGTATTTTCTATATATGCATATGTATGTATGTATGTATTGTATGTATCATATGTGTAGCATGTGTCTATGTACGTATGTATGTGTTATGTGTGTGTGTGTGTTCTATATTTCTACATATGTATGTATGTATTATGTATTGTATATATAGCATGTGTCTATGTATGTATGTGTTATGTGTGTGTATTTTCTATTGATGTACATATGTATACATATTGTATTGCAGGTGTATATATGTATGTGTGTGTATGTACATATTGTATTGTATTGCATGTGTTGTATGTATTGTGTATTGCATGTGTGTGTGTGTATGTTCTTTACATGTGCACATGTATGTATTCTATGTATGGCATGTGTGTATGTGTTATGTGTATGTATTCATGCATACAATACAATATATACACACACATACAACACGCACCACATACATATATACACATGCACATATGTATGTGTGTAGGTATGTACATTTGTATTGTATGTATGCATGCATGTATGTACATGTATGGATGTAAGTTGGTAACATTTATAAATGTATCATTGTAGGCATGTGTACGTATGTACACAATGTATGAATGATATATGTATGTTCATGTATGAATGCATGTATGTGTATATATGTAATATGTATTGTATTTATGTATCTTTTCAGGGTATTTTCGTGTTTAGTATGTGTATGGCTCATATATGGATGTATGTTTGCAATATGCACATAATATATATGCATATATCCAACGTATGTGTAAGTATACATATATCTAATGTGTGTGTGTGTGTATATATATATATATAACTTATAAGTATTGTAATTTGTATGACCCCGTATTACCTATGTATATATATGGTGATATGTGGAATATGTATGTATGTATGTATCTGTATACATATATGCATATGTCCATGTACATGATTCGATGTGTTTGGATGTGTGTTTATAATATGTGCATAATATGTATGTATGTGTATGTGTATCTATATATGTACTATTACATTGTGTATGACCATGTGTGTATTTGTGTTTGTGTATGTGGTGATATGTAATAATGTATCTATGTGTGTAATATGTACGTAATATGCACTCATATATATGATGTGTGTGTATGTATGTAAATATTTAAGTATTGTAGTTTGTATGGTCCCATATAACCTATATATATATATATATATGGTGATATGTGGAATAAATGTACATATGCAATATATATATATGTAATAATGTATCTATATATGTAATGTATGTACGTGTATGTAAATTTGTATATTGTGTAATATGAATGGATTATATGCTATGTAGCATGTAATTTATTGATGTGTTTGTTTGTGTGTGTGTATATATATATATATAACTTGTTTGTATGTATGTAGATTTGTAATACATATAATATGTCACTATACGTATTTATGTGTATGTGTATGCGTGTGTATATATAATATGTAATTTATTTATGTATGTATATTTTTTGTGTTTGGTATGTATATATGTATTTGTATATAATTGTGTGCATAATAATATATGTGTGTAATATGTAACATACAAAATATGTATGTAGCATGTATGCATTTACATATATGTATTTGTGTATGTATTTACATATGGTAATATATATTTGTACATATATTCATGTTTAGTCAGTATGCATTATAAATGTGTGTAATGCATGTATATACATATTCATGGATGTAATGTTTGAATGTAGGTATATGTGCATGTATGCATGTATATGTATGCATGTATATGTATGTATGTATGTATGTATGTATGTATGCTACTCCAAAATTGACTATTGTTTGCATAATATATTCTTTACTATCTAATTGAAATATCTAATATTTCATGGGCTTATGTAATTTTTTTCTATAGCGTAATTGATAACACCCTTATGTAAATATATTTTTTATGTATTTATTAATACCCTTATGTATATATATTATGAATCTCAATGGTTAATTTAAACCCCTTTTGATGAACTCATGTGCTATCATACAAGTTTTGACAGTGAAGCCCCTGGGATCCATGTGTATAGAATACTACGGTAAATTCTCACCACGGGATAATACGAATCAAAGCCGCCAACAAAACTTCTCGCTGCCGCCGCCACCGCCCCTTCTTCGCTGTACACATGGTACGCCCTACGATAATTGGACATCATAGAAACATGATCCACCCCACAATACTCAACAACATGCCATGGTTGATCGCGGCCTCTTTCATCAATCGTTCCCCCCCTTATTGTAAACGAGTATGGGACTGTGTTGGACAACCATCTCGTGCACCCTTCCCCCTCCCTACATGGCGCGCTGTTTGGGACTACGCAAGGCAACCGATAGACATTCATGCTGCCCCTCCTTCCAACCCCTCATCCATGCTCACAACAACCTCACCTCTCACGTTTTCAGAACCCTAATTACTCCCCTTTCTTTGTTCCCTCCTCACATCCCCCTTTGCCTTCATATGGAGGCAGCCTCTGTGAACAAATGCGTCCTCCCCTCACCTCTCCCTCTCAATTATTTCCATATCTCATCCATGCCCCTGCATTACTTCCCGATAATCTAACTCATGCCTAGAGTATCACTAGCTGACCTTTGATAATCAAGTATACCAACAAATCAAAGGAACAACCATGGGTTGCAACTTCTCAGTTGTCTATGCATGCCTTTTCTTATCACACTTAGAAAACTCACAAACCACACCCCATCTCTGTCGAATACAAGTGTATAATGGACGTATTCACACTATCCCTTGTATAGCTCTAGTTTGGGCCATTTGTGTAATTAGCGTAAAGGGTAGTTGCCCTAAGTCGGTCACTATATAAAGTGACCTAGTAACCTCTTTGTAAGGTTTTTGTATTATTGTCTTATGGAATAAAGAGTCTTTTGTGCCTCTCTGTCTCTCTCTCTCTCTTTTTCTCTCCATCTCTGTGCACGACCTCAGAAACTGTCATACGCAGGTATTCAGCAGAATCGAATGCTATTTGATCCTACACATTGACGGCCTTGTTCCCAACATCTGGTATCAGAGCATTCGGTCCTTCAATCCGCTGTCGGCCGTCGTCTCAGCCTGCACAGCATTCGGTTTCCTGCGTCATTCGAAGAAGAGAGAAGAAGAAAAACGAGGCTTGCATCTCATCGCGTTAGATCATCTTCGCTTGGAGTAAGCCAACCGGCTGTACTCTGTTCCCTGTGATCGTAACCGCTCGAGGTGAAATCCCCTTGTGCAACACTGACACGATCGTGCTCCACTCGGTTAAACGGCATCCGAAGAGGTCATCAAACGCTGCTCGCCGCTCATTGTAACCACTCGGTGCAGATCGGTCTCAAGACAACAACCCCAATTCGTGCTTCATCCGGCTGATCGACATTCGGGAGGATCAGTTGGATCCGTCTCTCTCGTCGCTGCAGTCACCCGAAGCAGAATCGGTTCAGATAATCGGTTTCAATAATCGGTATTTGGCATATATATTCGGAAGCGAACCGGGCTCACTCCGACTCGGCAACATTCGGGAAGACCAGTCGGTTCTGTCCCTCAAGTTACCGGAGTCAATTCGAGCAAGTTCAACAATACATATATCCGAAGCCGAACCGACTCGGGTTCAAATCCGACTAGAATGATATCGGGTGAACCAATCGGCTGCACTCCAACGAGGTTCATAGTCGACTCCGAACCGAGCTTCGTCAACCGAAACCAAATTTGATGGCATCCACATCCGGCTCGTCAGAAATGAGTCTACGAAAGTTCGATGGATCGAACTTCAACTTCTGGAAGGAGCAAATGCAGGACTATCTCATAGTTAAGGGGCAAATCGATCCCATCGAAAATGAAGAACCTCCAGAAGGATACAAACCAATTGAGTGGCAGAAGCTGGACAGAATCGTCCGCGCCACGATTCGGATGCACCTATCGGAATCGGTATACTTTACGGTGCAATCGTGTACGACAGCATTCGAACTGTGGAAAACACTGTCGGACACCTACGAAAAGAAGGTCGCTGCAACAAAGATGTTTCTGATCCGGTGCCTCTACAACTTGCGGATGAAAGAATCCGATTCGGTTCAAGCACATCTCAATGAGTACGAAAGCATAAGCTCCCAAATCTCATCTCAGGGGACGGCAATCGAGGATGAACTCAGAGCAATGATACTCATGAGCAGCCTTCCCTCATCATGGGAAACTTTCGTCACAACCGTGTGCAACGCGTCAACCACGGCTGTTAAATACTCCGAAGTCACGAGCGCAATCCTGACCGAAGCAGCTCGGAGAAAGTCTTTCGCCAAAGACTCAACAGACGACGCTTACGTAGTACAAGGTTCGACAGACCGATCGAACATACGAGGAAGAGATTCCTCACGGCAGCCGAACAATCAGCGAAGACGGAGCCAGTCACGGGATAATCGAATCTGCAACTATTGCAAGAAACCCAGACATATCAAAGCCGACTGCCGCGCACTCAAGAACAAGAACGACAAGTCTCAGAAATCAGACAAGAAGAGTGGCCGGCATGAGGAGATCAATTACGTCAGCTTCTCAGCCGATGTACTACCAAACGACCCGAATATACTATCAATCGAAAATCCAGTCGGATCAGAAGTTCTGCTCACGACTGAAGAATCGAGCACATGGCTCTTAGATTCGGGCGCGTCATTTCACGTAACTCCTCATCGATCCCAATTTCGGCAATATACGATCCGTCACTCCGACTCAGTTCGAGTCGGCAACTCGCAACACTGTGACATCATTGGAATCGGCACAGTAGAGCTCAACCTTGCAGGTGGCTCTACACTTGTACTTCACAATGTCCGACATGTACCCGAGCTCTCAAGGCCATTGATCTCAGTCGGACAACTAGATGAAGACGGCATTCGTGCCGGTTTTTCTTCGGGAGGGTGGACACTCCACAGGGGGAACCTCCTGCTTGCTAGAGGACCCAAGATACACTCACTGTATCCGTTACATGTTACGCTCAGAGAGGGTAACCTGTTTTTGGTGGATATTCCTGTGTCATCACTATGGCACAGAAGATTAGGACACCTCAGCAAGGCCGGCATCACGCACCTATCTAGAGCCGGATACATCCCTAAACTCTCCTTCTCGGACCATCAATTCTGCGAACATTGCCAGTATGGCAAACAAGCAGCCGCATCACACCCGACATCAGCACCAAGAGAAACGAGACCTCTCGATTTAGTCCACTCGGACGTCTGTGGCCCAATGCCGCATCAGTCTCTCGGCGGTGCCTCTTACTTCGTCAGTTTTATTGACGATTCGACTCGAAAGGTGTGGGCTTATCCAATTCGCACCAAAGATCGTGTCTTCTCGATCTTCTCCGATTGGCTCGCTATGGTAGAAAATCAAACCGACCGAAAACTGAAATGCTTTCGGACCGACAATGGGGGAGAGTTCAAATCAGAAGAATTCGTCAAATTCTGCCGACAACGCGGCATCCGACGTGAATTTACGGCACCACACAGTCCGGAGCAAAACGGGATTGCAGAACGAATGAATCGGACAATCCAAGAACGGATAGTTTCCATGCTCCAACACTCCGGACTGTCGGATGGCTTCTGGGCAGAGGCTCTACTCACGGCAGTACACATAATCAATATGTCGTCAAGCAGACCTCTAGGACTTCAAATTCCTCAGGAACTATGGATCGGCAGTAAGCCGAATTACGACAAGCTGAGGATCTTCGGATGCGAGGCATACGCCCTTATTCCGAAAGATGATCGCCGAAAACTTGCACCTCGGTCCAGGAAATGCATTTTCCTTGGATATGGATCAGATGGCGAAATGGGATACCGACTCTGGGACCCCGAACGCAGGCAAATCGTTCGAAGTTCGAACGTTGTGTTCAACGAGTCGGCTATGAATCCATCAGTCGAAAAACCGATCGAAGTCCGAAGGGTAACATTTTCCGATGTGCCGACCCTTCAAGAAGGCCCCGCTCTTAACACACGGTCAGCTTCACGGGTAGCTGAACCTTACACTACCGACTCGGACAACTCTGACTCGGCACAGCCGAATGATTCGCTTTCGGACCATCCGACCTCGATACCCGATGCGACCAGTCCAATCATACCTCGACGATCCGAGAGACTGTCGCAACCTCCGGAGAGGTATTCTCCTGGAATTTTCTTCACCGACGCCGGCGAACCGACGTCTTACGAAGAAGCATCGACATCTGTCGATTCCGCTACCTGGCATCTGGCGATGGAGTCGGAAATGCACTCCATTCGGGCAAACAAGACTTGGGATCTGGTCGAACTACCTAAGAATCGACGTGCTCTTCCTTGCAAGTGGGTTTATCGACTAAAAGAGACGTCTGATTCGACCACCCCAAAGTACAAGGCCAGATTAGTTGCGAAGGGCTTCCGACAAGAATATGGCGTCGACTTCGACGAGATTTTTTCACCAGTGGTGAAAATGACAACCCTTCGTTTTCTACTCGGCGTAGTGGCAGCCGACAACCTGGAGCTGATTCAGCTAGATGTCAAAACAACCTTCCTCCATGGTGATCTTGAAGAGGAAATTTATATGGAGCAGCCAAAAGGCTTCGTGGCCACTGGCCAAGAACATCTAGTCTGCCGACTCAGGAAGAGTCTATACGGCCTCAAACAGGCACCGCGACAATGGTACAAGAAGTTCGATGACTTCATCCAATCGATCGGCTTCTCAAAAAGCGATGAGGACCATTGTCTTTTTACCAACACAGCTCAAGATGGGTCACCCATCTTCCTCATCATTTACGTGGACGACATGCTAATCTCTGGACGCCACGCGGGCGAACTTGCCGATCTCATTCGGCAACTGCGGTTGAAGTTTGCCATGAAGGACCTCGGTCCGGCACGACACATACTTGGCATGAAGATTAGTCGGCATCGCGATAAACGACATCTTTTTTTGTCTCAGACCGACTATCTCGGACGTGTCTTGGAACGCTTCAACATGCAATCAGCCAAATCTGCTTCAACCCCGCTCCCCATGAATCTTCGGCTCTCTCAGCGAGACTGCCCGACATCCGGTCCGGAGGGGGAAGATATGAAGTCGGTACCGTATGCACCGGCAGTCGGCTCCCTTATGTACCTGATGGTCGCGACACGGCCTGATATTTCTCATGCCGTAGGAGTCGTTAGCAGATTTATGCACAATCCCGGCCGATCGCATTGGAACGCAGTCAAGCATGTGTTCAAATATCTGGCTGGCACAAAAGACCACGGCATTCTTTTCGGTCCGAACTCAACCTCAGGCGTAGTCGGTTACACCGACTCGGACTTCGCCGGCTGTATAGACAGTCGGAAATCAACAACCGGATACTGCTTCAAATTCGGCAATGGAGCAATTTCGTGGAAGTCGAAACTTCAGGAGTGCACAGCGACCTCAACGACTGAAGCAGAATATGTAGCTGCGTCCGACGCTGCAAAAGAAGCTTTGTGGCTCGGCCGGCTGGCGCACACGTTTCGGCAAGTCGACCATGACTCGGCTCCAGTTGTCTACAGCGACAGTCAAGGTGCTGTTGCCTTGTCGAGAAATCCGGTTCACCACAACGCCTCCAAACATATCGACGTTCGATATCACTTCGTTCGGGACTGCGTCATTTCAGGGAAAATCGGTCTAGAGAAAATATCCACAACCGACAATGTCGCAGATGGAATGACGAAGTGTCTTTCGGCAGACCGCTTTCGGTCCCTTCGGCATCAGATGGGCGTAACGACAAACCAGTCCGGTTAGAGCCGGACACAGCGCAGGATGGTTTCGGACAACCGGCATCAGTTCCTTAATGATCGGCTTCAACTCTTCCGACCCGACCAGTCCGGTCTTCTGCCTTCGGACCCTGCCGACTCGAACAAAACGGATATGTCCGAGAACCTAGGTTCATACCTGTAATCTTAGATAACCCATGTATACGCCCATTACGGGGGAGTGTCGAATACAAGTGTATAATGGACGTATTCACACTATCCCTTGTATAGCTCTAGTTTGGGCCATTTGTGTAATTAGCGTAAAGGGTAGTTGCCCTAAGTCGGTCACTATATAAAGTGACCTAGTAACCTCTTTGTAAGGTTTTTGTATTATTGTCTTATGGAATAAAGAGTCTTTTGTGCCTCTCTGTCTCTCTCTCTCTCTTTTTCTCTCCATCTCTGTGCACGACCTCAGAAACTGTCATACGCAGGTATTCAGCAGAATCGAATGCTATTTGATCCTACACATTGACGGCCTTGTTCCCAACAATCTCTTCCATGGGTTTGAGTGATTGGAAGTAAGAAGAGATGGGGTGTACATAGATGATGCATTCGGGGTTTGGACAGGTACGAAACCCCAACTCTTAGACTACCTCAGTTTCTATAGCCTTATGACCAATAACTCTATTAAACTTACGATCCATACGTCCCCCACTAGGCTCCCTTTCTTCGATATTTGGATCAATCTAGAGAACTCTAAGTTGTCCTTCAATTGTTTCCAAAAACCATTAAATTCCTATCAATATCTTCCCTTCTCTTCAGATCATCCCATATATGTCAAACAAAATTTTATTTCGAACGAATTAAAAGGCTACCTAGTTAGAGAAAGCACACCTATAGGGTACCTAGAAATGAAAAAATGTTTCTTCCTTAGAGTCATTAGCTGAGGGTATATGATAGGGTGTATAAGACAAAGGATTGTCATACACAATATGAGGGCTTGACCAAGCAAATTAGAGAGAGTTGTGAATTAAAATAGATTATAACGACCAAGGTAACTATGAATTAGAGAGGGAGACTCAAGAAACTAACACAAAAGATAGAGAAGATGAGAAAGGGGTAAGAATGTTATAATATTCAATTATCAAGACCGCACAAAGGAGATAAACTCCACATTGAACTAAAAAACCAAAGACCTTCTTACTTCCAATCACTCAAACCCACTACTAAGACCCTTCCTCTTCCACTAAGACACCTCTTCCTAAGACTCCTCCTCTATTAGGACCCCCTCTTCCTACTCCTCCCTCTTTGTCCCTTCTATTATAATCTTGTTCTTCGTTCTCGTTCACGCTTTTTTTAGAAGCTTTTTATCTCCTATTTTTAGCTTCGACGTAGCGATCTTCTCATCCTCATATCTCCCTCATCCGAGCTCCAAATTTAGAGATTTAAAAATCTACCAATAGCTCTCATTGTGAGCTTTTTAACCAATATTTGCACATGATATTTGGCTTTCAAACGAGAGAGTTATGACCATTCGTTTTAGATTGTTTTTAGGTGGCCCGCTTTTTCTCTTTTTACTTTTCTCTTTGTCTCTTACTTTTACACTTCTTCTTAAGATATTGGTTCCTATTCTTTGCCTCGAAATGCGAATGCTCCATACCTTATATTCTCCTAATGTTCTAAGGCTTGAATTCTAAAAACACTTTCACAGTTACCCACCCCATTTCATCCTTAAAGCCTTTAAAAAACATCATTTCTTCCTTAGGAATACTCTCATCCATAAGCATAAAAACAAATATTCCCTTACACCTACCATATTCAAGCTTAAGTACTCTAAAATCTCCCCTAAATTAGGCATCCACTCGTTTTTACAAGACTTACACGCCAACCATAGCCTACATCCCCAACTAAAAGACATTCCTAAGCCTTTCATATGTTGCACCAAGTCCAAATCACTCTATTCTTATCTAGTCAAAACTAAATATATTAGATCCCCAAATCCCCATTAAAACATCACACTTATTATGTATTGTTATCTATCTATTAGAACTAAATATAATAGATCCCCAAATCATCCCTTCCCATCAAACTCATTAGGGTATCCCTCTCTACATTCACTACCTCCCTAACTCCCACATCCTCATTTATACACATTCAAAACCCCTCTCTCCCTCTTATCCATTCCCACCACTCCCCTTCTCTCTTCTTTCATCTTCCCTTATATAAGCCTCTCACATTTTTGTATATGGTCTTTAGCATTGATGAGCTCATATAGAGCAAAACATGTTTGCCAAAAGACCTTTTCTTACATAAATTGAAATTTGAATTCTCTCTCTCTCTCTCTCTCTCTCTTCTCCTCCCCTACTATTCTCTTTTATATTATTCTTTAGGTACCATACTATTTAACCTAACTATTCAACCGTCGAAGGTTATACGCTCGCACTCCTTGCTTAGGCCATACGGCCAACAACTACTAGGTTTTATTGTATGCCGAAAAAACAAGCAGGATTTATTATAGCAACGTATGAAGGGGAATTTTTTTATTGGGGCCTCTTAACAGCCGACGCACTTCGGGAGCAGCTAACGACGGTACAGAAAGGAAAACCGATGAAGACCATCTTTGCTCAATGGTTGGCCGTTCTATATCTGACATCAAGTTCGGAAAATCGACAAAACGAGCCAACGCCGGCAAGGAAACAGTCGGTACACTGGGCCAAGTAGCAAGTGCCAAGAGAAGAATGGCACGAATCCGAATCGACACCTATCGAGGGCAATCAGTCTGAACCAATCTGACAACAGGAATCTGCGGCCTCACCTATTCTGACAACACAGTCTCCTAGGCCAACATCAATTCCACCTACAACCCCAGCTCCAAACCCAACCCTAATATCAACTCCACCAAGCTCAAGCACCGAACAACCAACACCGACACCAGGGCAAGTTTTGATTCAAACAATTGGAGAAAGGGTGTGTCGAGCAAAACAAAAGTCACAAAGATTTCAATAGGATGAGCAAGAAGAATCTCTAAAGAAGAAGCAAAGAACAGATGAACAACCTTGATCGGAGACTCGGGTCAACCCAGAAGACACGAGTTGGATTGAAAAAGGAAAATCATCAGTCACATGCCCTCAAGAAGCAGTGGGCTTTCCTGAAATACCTCCAGCGACGCATGAGCTAGCAGCCATTCTACAATTTGGTATCTCCTATGGTTAGCACATAGATTACAGGAAGTGTCAGAAAGAATGGCACAAGAACACAAGGATCGAATCATGTTCCAAAAATCATTGATTGGTGTTGTGGAGCCAGAAGAACAACAGGAAGTCAACCGAATCAGCCAACAGCGCAACGCAAAAAATAGGGGAGAAGCCATCTAGATGCCTCCTTTACATGAGGCACTAGTAGAAGTCCATAAGGAATATGAACGAGCAACCAAGTCAGCCATATCTCTGGCTGATGTAAAGAATTGGATATGATTCTTGTGAAGCGGAAGAGATGTGAGTTATGTGTGTGTATGAGAGAGAGAGAGTGAGTGAGCTTTTGTCCGTTCCTTCCTCGTATCATCTCGCCGGTGATCCTCACAACAGGAAGTCAACCGAATCAGCCAACAGCGCAACGCAAAAAATAGGGGAGAAGCCATCTAGATGCCTCCTTTACATGAGGCACTAGTAGAAGTCCATAAGGAATATGAACGAGCAACCAAGTCAGCCATATCTCTGGCTGATGTAAAGAATTGGATATGATTCTTGTGAAGCGGAAGAGATGTGAGTTATGTGTGTGTATGAGAGAGAGAGAGTGAGTGAGCTTTTGTCCGTTCCTTCCTCGTATCATCTCGCCGGTGATCCTCGGTCTCACGCCACCGCCTTCCCCCTCTTGGGACTCACGTGGGCACTCGGGCCCAACTGCCATCGTCTCGGGAGCAAGTGTGGGAAGACGCGAAGAATCGCCCGTCCGTTTTACGCCCTTGTCCGTAGCCATCGGCTTGTCGTGGTCGGTGGTCGTCCCTTTACCGATCGTGTAAGCCTTGCCTAGGCTTGCTTCCCCAATGTCCGGAGCCTCGGGCTATCGTGCCCGAAACAGCCGGTCCCAACGTTCCGACTCTGCGATCAGTATCTTGGCCTTGTCCTCGGCCGTTCTATCTCCGCAATCCAAGAGGGCGTTTTGTTCTGCACCCTCTCCCGTGGTACCATCGTACCGATCTTCTGCCATCTCGTGAGGCAAGCTCATCTCCTCGGCGTCGGCTCGCGGCCTCGGTCTTTCCTCTTCCTTGAGCATTGCCTCGAGAGCTGCGTACGCCTCCGCAATCCTGGCCCCGACACCGAGCCTTGCTGACTCTCTTTGCCATTCGGCCTCTTCCCGCCATGATGGCACACCGTCGCACGCCTTCCTCTTAGCCTTCTCGGCTCGCTCGTCATCTTGCCATTGGCATACCCTTCCGACCTTCGACCAGTTCTCCGTAAGGCCATTCGCTCCGTCCACGTCTTTGAGCTCAATCGCGATGGCCTCCGGTTCTGCTCGGTCAATCGACCTAACGAACAACAGGACTTTGTCCGCCCCCACCAAACCTTGCTCCCGCTCGAGGAGCCGAGCAAGCAGTCGCTCGAACTCTCGGAACGCCTTCGTTGTGCCCTGGTGGGTCTTCGCCGATGCTACCCACTGGTCGAAGCCGCGTCGTCCCCGGCTCTTCCGCCGTCCTCCATATGCCTACAGGAGCGCCTCTTCAAAGGCTTCCCACGAACTATGAGCTTCTCGGAGCTCCTTCACTTCCGCATGCATGCGGACGGCGATGACCCGACAGAAGAACCCCAGCCTCAACGCCTCATCTACACCTCGCTCTTCCATTTCCGTGTTGTATTCTTCCAAGTAGAATGGGACTTTGTCCCCGTTGAAACGGCCGACTCTTTCGACCACTCACTCAACAGCTTGTTGTGCCATCTCCCTTCTTGCTGTTACTCGTCCAAACTCCCTCACCGCTTCGACAAAAAGTCGTGCGAAGTCGTCTTCTTCTAACTCCATTCTCCCTTGCCGCCCTTCACGTTGGGTTCACCAAATATGTCGCGTTGTTATGCGTGTGCATGTAGAAAGGGGGCGGGACCACAGGGGGACTCGGACGAGGGAGCTCGAGAGATAAGAAAACCGACTCCAGACACGGCCCGGAGGTAGCCGAACACGAGAGAGAGAGAGAGAGAGAGAGAGAGAGAGAGAGAGAGGAAAGAAAGCATGCACGCGTGGCACCGACTCTTACGCACAAGAAACAAGGGGTTGTGCTCTCGACACTGCCAAATACACCAATATGCACAAACAGTTATGAGTACATATATTACAAGGGAAAGAATACAACCCCGGCTTCAAGCCGGACCAAGGTAGGTTACATCAGCAGTCTGCTGCCAAGCCGCCGATCGGGGAGCTCACGGGCTCGTCGCGTTGAGCGGGGTCTTGCACAGGAGACCAAGCAGAAGAAAACCCTAAACAAACACGAACTCTCAACCCTCACGATGAGGAAGAAGAAGAAGAAAAAGAAACGACCAAGTTAAAACCGCCTAACCCTAATCTAACGGTATACCCCCTAACACAAAATGTGCAACCCTTTCACAAAGGGCGCTCCCTTCCTTTTATAGAACAAGGAGAGGGATGCATAACAATGTGGGATAAATCCCATATTACATGGGATCCTCTATCCTAAATTAACTACTGTCCACCTATCATTTACACGATTTGTACAAGGGTGAGTGCACATGCTCCACCCCGCCGATTCTTCCAATATTCTCTGATCTCTCACTGTGGCCTGAAATCTTCACGACACCGTGCGGATCTTCATTAGGGTAAAATTCCTTTCTTCTACCCTCTCTCTAAGCCAATGATATCTCCTTTGGATATGCTTAGTTTTGGAGCGGTAGGCGGTATTCTTAGCAAGGTGGATGACATTTTGATTGTCACACTATAGTTGGTATTGTTCTTGCTGCATTTCCAGCTCACTAATAAAATCTCTCATCCAAATGATTTCCTTGTTGGCTTCGACAACACGAATATACTTCGCTTCTATGAACGACAAAGCCGCAACCATCTGCAACCTTGACTACCACAAAACGGCTCCCCCTACAAACACCATCACGTATCCAAACGTGGACCGACTGATATCTACATCATCCGACATGTTGGAATTTGTGAACCTTTCCTGCACGGGGTTACCTAAGCCGAATCAGAGACACATGCTTGAGGTCCCTCTTAGGTACCGAGTATCCACTTTACCACAACCCAATGTTCTTTGTCGGGATTGCTCATGAACCGGCTGACCACTCCAACAACATAAGCAATGTTCGGCCTTGTGCACACCATTGCATACATCAGGCTTCCGATTGTTGAGGCATAGGGGATCTTGTGTTAATGGGTGGGGGGTGAAGCCAAGAACCGCTCCACCCCCCTCCCAAAGGGGTTACGATAGAGAGAGAGAGAGAGAGAGAGAGAAGGAGAATGAAACAAAGGAACACACAACAAAATGAGGGGAAAATTCTATGTCCATTACATGCCCCATAAGGGGTTTATATAGTACATGAGGTACCCTTACAAAAGAATGAGACAAGCAGGGAGTTACATTACTGACCCACTCTCTCACTTTTGTACACATGCACATAAATGTGCATGTGTTCATACACATACTCATCCTCACACAATCATACACATACACATCAACCACATTATCGTGTTCAACCCCCTATGCCTCCCCGTTGTCATGATATGGCTACATGGGTCGAGCTCTTGACCATTAGACCATACATTATAATACGTAGAATATTATTTTCATTTATGTTTTATTATAGAAAATTGATCTATATTCCAGATTTCTCTGGAACCTTCTAGAAACATTAGGAGTACTCCTAAGAACACTATAAAGGGAGGCACAAGGCATTATTTCGAACCAAATCGGTTCAACGCCAGTCTTAAGCCTTCTAGCTACTATTGTATACTCTCTTCACATAATATATATCTTTTATCATCATTCTCTCACCCTTTCTCTCTCTCTCTATCTCTCTCTCGCTCACTCTTTCCTTCTCTCGAGAGTTCTACACGTCTCTTAGTACTAATACTCATCTTTTAGTACTAATTCCTTCTCTGTCTTAGTACTTATCCTAATAGTTTGAACTGATTTTCCGTTCTCCTTCTGTCTCCTCTTTTCTTCCTCTTCCTTTTATCTTCTTACATATCCCCTTTTTCCGGTCTTCTTTTTGGTTTCCCACATCTTCTTACCCCTTTCTTCCTTTCATACTAATCCTCTTATCCTCCCTAGTAAAATGGAAACTGTTAGCGCTCAAGAAGACCAATATGTTTTCTTGGAGCTCCAATGCTTAAAGGAGAAATTTGTAGCACTAGAACAAGAAAATCACTGTTTGGTGGGGGATTTTCAACAAATAGCGTTGGAAAAACAACAACAACACTGGGAGCTGACGTTACGTGTGCAATAACTCAAAGCAACCATCGTAACGATGCAACAACAAGGACCCGAAACACAAGGGATTCATAAAGAACCCAAGATCGGCCTTCCCATGAAATTCGATGGAATGTGATCGTAGTTTAGAGGGTTCCTTAATCAGGTACAACTAGTTATTCAAATGCATCCTTCCTGATATCCCACTGATGCATCACGAGTGGGTTTAGTAGGCACGTTGTTAAGTGGCTCAACGTTGGCATGGTTCACTCTACTGTTAGAAAAAGAATCTCCATTACTAAACAATTTTGAAGAATTTATAAGTGAGTTTAAAGCCTGTTTTGGAGATACTGACAGCATAAGGACAACAATCAACAAAATCCAACGACTACATCATAGCGATTGTCCAGCCTCCGCATACGTTGCAGATTTTCATCTACTCGCCTCCGATATCCCATGGGATGATCAAGCGTTAATGGAGCAATTTCGTTATGGTCTACGTAACAATGTCAAAAATTTACTCTTGACCTTTCCCGAAGAACCAAAGTCATTAACAGAACCAATCAGTCGCGCAGTGAGATGCGACAATCGCCTCTTCCAACGACGTTCAGAATGTCAGTTCCAGATGCCAAGGGCAAGATCTGACCTACCTATGCCTCAGTGGTAGCGAAACCTTTTCTAAGGGAGTCATATAATGCGCCTCCAGTAAGTACTCCAACTCCGATGGAAATTGACACCACAAGTCGTCGTGGACTGTTGTTGGAAGAAGAAAAGCAATGACGCCGAGCAAACTGACTATGTCTTTATTGCGGTGGACCAGGGCATATCGCGGTAAACTGTCCCCATAGGCCAAGAAGGCAGGTAAACCAAATAGTTACTAGTTCTCATTGTACTAAACCCAAGTCTATTTCAGTAGGGATATTTGATAGTCCTAATAGTACTAATAGCCCAAATCTAGCGAACAAATTGGATGTCAAAATAGGAGCCGTTTGGTTGGACAGCCCTAGATCTGTGTAGCCCATTAGTGGTTCCATTCCCTCTAACCAAGTTAGCAATGTGTTCGTAGCCCAACTAACAGTTAGTACTAAAAGTACCCCTCCAGTACATGTCTTAGCACTTCTAGATTTCAGAGCTAATTCTTGCTTCATGGATAGGAACTTTGCCCAAGCTCATCAGATATCACTCAGAAAACTCCCGTGTCTAGCCTCTGTAGTAGTCATTGATGGTCGTCCCATTGCTTCCGGAAATATCATAGAAGAGTCAGAGCCCGTTAATATTGTCCTAGATAATCTAGCATGTGTAGTATCATTTAATATAATTAGCATCCCAGAACACCCCATTGTTTTAGGATTACCATGGTTCGAAATACATAACCCAGACATAGATTGGAGAACAAGAGAAATCCGGTATCGAAAAGCCCGAGGGTCTACTCATGAGATTGCAACCATTTCGCTACATCAGTTGCGGGAAGAAGGACGCAAGGAAGAAATATTTCTCTTTGCAATATCAGTAAAGCCCTCAGAGACCATTAAAGAGGAGTCCACCGTTCAACTTCCAAAGAAGTATCATCATTATGCCGATGTGTTCGATAAAGTACAAGCCAATACGCTTCCTCACCATCGACCGTATGATTGCCCCATTGATTTACAACCGGGGAAAGAGCCACCATGGGGACCGATCTACAATTTGTCACCAACCGAGCTAGAAGTCTTGCGAGCCTATATCGAGGAGAATTTGGAAAATGGTTTCATTTGGCATTCGAAATCTCTAGCCGGTGCACCCATTTTCTTCGTCAAGAAAAAGGATGGATCACTTCGTCTCGTTGTAGATTATCGCGGCTTGAATAAGGTTACAATCAGAAATAGGTATACACTTCCCCTTATCTCAAGTCTTGTAGAACGGATCAATGGTGGTAGGTTCTTCACGAAGATCGACTTACGGGGGGAAGCGTATAACCTCGTAATGATCCGACTAGGAGATGAATGGAAGACTGTTACCCGGCCGGCAAAGGAGTTAAAGACCAGAATGTGAAAGGGATTGTTATTCAGAATCTATTTTAATTAAGTAGAATAGATTATAATTAAGTAGTAAACGGACGGACCGGAATCGGTATGCCGATCCGGATCCGGACCGGTTCCGAACAGGTCCCGGTTGGCACCGTTTTGTACGCATCACCGGTGACCTATATAAAGGCCCAGTTACAATGTAAAACTTTAACGGAGAATTAATATAAGCTTCTTGTTTTATCTTCACGTATTGATTACCGTTCTGTATTAATTGTTATATCTTACGCGTGTATTACGTGAATGCCATATTGCTAAGTAGCCAATTAAGTCGGATTAATCATTGTGTCTTAAGTTATCTCATTGTAACACCCCTTTGGTGAAGTGTCTTCCGTAGACACCCTATGTTAGGCCATTGTCCGGCCCTAAGGATTAACACAGTTTTTGGCGACTACGATTCCTGCACAATCGCAGCGAACATCGGCGGGAATGGATGAATAGACCAACGAACGACCCGGTTACGGAGTGAGCAAGGAGACTTGCTAAACGGTTGAGGAAGCGAGAGGCTTTCCAGCAAGCAACAAAAGAAATCAAAGCGGATCGCTCATTTTCCAAAGTGATCTGGAGAGTGGCCAAGGAGTCACTTCGTTTACAACAAGACGATTGCACGGACGAAGGAAGCAGTGTAAGCAGCCTCCGGGAAGCGGAATCCCTTCTCCAGGTATTGGTAGCGGGCGAAGGAGAATCCAAAGCATTTTCAGCATTTGAATCGGGTTCGAATGGGGAATACAGTGCGCAGACGAACTACCGCAACAATAACGACACCCCAGACGGACCGGAGGACGAGGAGTCAGATAATTTGTTGACACCGGAACCAGAATTGACAACGTTGGAACCTCCGGCACCAGAAGTCAAACACACTCCGGAACCAGAACCAGAAGTCGAGGACGAGAGACCTCTGACACCAGAAGTCGCGAAGGAGAGACCTCCAACACCGACAGAGGAGCGGGACAGACCTCCGACACTGACAGAGGAGGAGGAAAGAGTACCAACACCAAACGACGATATACCGTTCCAATATCCTAGATACCGGGATGATCTGAACGCGGAAGCCCACATCCATGCGTTTCAACAAACCTGGGAGGCAAACCATGTGTCCCAACGCTTAAATGCAGCCGAAGAGGAACGCTCAAAAAGGGCAGAGTTCAACATGACCTTGGAGGGACCGGCCGCCGGATAACACCAAACACAAGATCCCAGCACCATCCCCACATTTGAAACATTAAAGACAAAAAATTTGCATTTCTTTCACAAGGAGATGGACCAACGGGAAATGGTAGGCTTATTTTACAGTATCCGGTAGGAGCCAACGGAGAACATTCAACAGTTTGTCATCCGGTTCTAGCGGATCCACAGTCAGCTCAGCTGGACACCACCGGAGGAAGAAACAAAGGCTATATTCTTAGCAGCACTCCAGGAACCCTCATGAACGGTGTGCACCGTCATTGATTTCCGCACGAGCAGCATAGATCAAGTGATCGACCGAGTTCAGGAAATGGAAAACTCAAGTTCATGGCTAACCATGGCCGCACTTCAGCGTGCACTATCGACAGATGAGGACCTCCATTTCCGGCAAGCAGTTCAATGTACGACATGCCTGAATGCCGGACATTCGGCACTGGAATGCACCATGTGTTCCCAATGCTTACTCTACCACTCTAGAAGTCACACAATGGAACGATGTGAGTATAACTTGTTAAATCGGCAAGCACCACCGGTTTGGCAAATTGAACCACGAAGCAACTAGGAGGAAGAAGAAGAACGTTGGTGGCAAGAGGAGCGCTACCGGCCGGCACAAGATGTCCGGTATTGACGGGAACTCAAACGCTCCTTATGCACACCGCTCGGCCACAACCGAGATTCTTTTCATACACAGAAAAACAGGAAACGGGAAAAACACGCGACACAAAGGAGAGAAAAGGTACACAGAATGTTTACGTGGAAAACCCAAAGAGGGAAAAACCACGGCAGCCCACAGGCTGCAAACTATCACTATGTTGGAATGTACAAAACAGTGAGTTCACGGAGGCAACGACCTCGTGCTCACGATCTTCGCCACAGGCGGCAGTTACAACACAGGCAACGGCCTCTTTCTCTCTCTCTCTCTCTATACAACGTTACATCCTCTCTCTTCTTCTTGCACCAACAAGAAAATAACAACAACACATACACATGTTTGCCCTAAGTCATATTTATACTGATATGACTTTTAGGCTATTTACAAATATAGCCTCGATGGGCTCTCAGAAACATATTTACGAATATGTCTCTACCTCCGGTTCTCACCGGGTCTGCGTCATCCGGCTCTCCGTAGCCGGGTGCTCCTCATCCGGTTCTCACCGGGCCTGCACCATTCGGCTCTCCGTAGCCGGGTACTCCTCATCCGGTTCTCACCGGGTCTGCACCATCCGGCTCTCCGTAGCCGGGTCCTCCTCATACGGTTTTGGCCTCGGCCGAGTTTGTTCATCGGCACTGTTCTTTTCCCTTCCCATCCGGAGGGACCTGTCTCCCAACAAACTTGCCCTTCACTCCGGGATGGGGTGTCTTACCAGTCCGATCTGCTTCCGGCATGCATCCAGCTTGTCGGGTACCAAAACTTTGGTCACCATATCTAACCCGTTCTCGGTCGTGTGGATCTTCGTCAATGCAAACTCCTCGTCATCTACTCTTTCCCAGATCTAGTGATACCTCCGCTAGATATGCTTCGTCCAGGAATGGTAGGCCACATTCTTAGCAAGGTGGATGGCACTTTGACTATCGCAATAGAGCCGATATTCATCTTGCCGGATACCAAGCTCTCCGATGAAGTCCTTCATCCATAATATTTCCTTGCCGGCTTCCACAACCGCCATGTACTCCGCCTCCGTGGTTGACAGTGCAACCGTCTTCTGCAGCCTCAACTGCCACGAAACAGCTCCCCCTGCATCTGTCATTACATACCCGGATGTAGACCGGCTGGTATCCACATCAGCCGACATGTCCGAATCGGTAAAACTGTCAAGTTGAGGTTTTCCGGAGCCGAATCGGAGACACATATTTGAAGTGCCCTTCAAGTACCGGAGTATCCATTTGACCGCGTTCCAGTGCTCCTTGCCGGGATTGCTCATAAACCGGCTCACCACTCCGACTTCGTATCCTATATCCGGTCGGGTACACACCATTGCATACATCAAGCTCCCGACGGCAGAGGCATATGGAACCTTCATCATATCAGCCATCTCTGCTTTCGTCTTCGGGCTTTGCTTACCGGATAATCTGCAGTTTGCCGGGAGTGTCGATCCGACCAGTTTCGCTTCTAACATGTTGAACCGTTGAAGCACCTTTGTCACGTACTTCTCCTGTGACAACCACAATTGCTTCATTGGCCGGTTCCGAATTATATGCATCCCCAGCATCTGTCTTGCCGGACCCAAGTCTTTCATTGCGAAAGTTCGGTTGAGAGCCTTCTCCAACATCCGTATTCTGGCTTGGTCCCGTCCGACGATCAACATGTCATCCACGTACAGAAGGAGTATCAGGAAGTCACCTCCTTCAAACTTCTTCACAAACACGCAGTGATCGGCCTACGTCTTGTGGTACCCTTGATCGGTCATGAAGGAGTCAAACTTCCGGTACCATTGCCGGGGGCCCTGCTTCAACCCGTAGAGGCTCTTCTTCAACCAGCATACCAGGTGCTCCTTCCCTTTCTCCACGAATCCCTCCAGTTGTTGCATATAGATCTCCTCTTCGAGGTCGCCGTGAAGGAATGTCGTCTTCACGTCCAGCTGTCCTACCTCGAGGTCCATGCTTGCCGCTATACTCAGCACCGTCCGGATGGAGGTCATCTTTACTACCGGGGCAAATATCTCGTCGAAGTCCACGCCCTTCTTCTGCTGGAACCCCTTCACCACGATCCTGGCTTTGTAGCTCAGGGGGTTGCCGGCATCTCCCGGTTTCAACTTGTACACCCACTTGTTTCGGAGTGCCCGCTTTCCTTTTGGCAACTCCACCAATTCGTACGTATGGTTCTCATGCAGGGAATCCATCTCATCCTGCATGGCACTTAACCATTTTCGGTTGTGGGTGTCATCCTTCGCTTCTTTGAAGCTTTCCGGCTCCCCCTCATCGGTCAGCAGAACATGCTCTGCATCCGGAAATCTCCGGGGGGCCCTTCTCTCTCTGAGAGGATATCTCCGTCTTTGGGCTTCGGTAGCCGGCTCCTCCATTTGCTCTTCATCCGAATCCGATTCGGGGTTTAGGCCGGTTCCGGTCTCCGCTTCCTCTACTTCTTCTTCTGCCGGTTCGGTATCCTCACCATATCCGGCTAGTTCTTCGAGTGCTAACCGGTCTCTTGCCGGTTGGGTCTGCTCATCGTAGAGTTGATCCTTACCGGTCGACTCGGAGTTCATTATCTTCTTCTCCGACTCCCAGTCGGCGAGTGTCTTGTCCTCCATGAAGATAATATCTCGACTCCGGAATACCTTCTTGTCGACCAGGTCCCATACTCGGTAGCCGAACTCATTGTTACCGTAACCGAGGAATATGCATGGCCGGGTCTTTGGATCTAACTTTCCTCTCCGGTCCTTTGCTACATGCACGTACGCGAGACACCCGAACACCTTCAGATGCCGGTAGGATACTTCCTTACCGGTCCACACTCTCTGTGGCGTGTCTCCGTCCAAGGGTACTTCGGGTGATCTGTTTATCACGTATGTCGCCGTCGACAATGCCTCAACCCAAAACTTCTTGGGTAGTTTTGCATGCGCCAGCATACTATGGACCCTCTCCATTATGGTCCGCTTCATCCTCTCGGCCAGCCCGTTTAGTTCCGGTGTCTTCGGCACGGTAAATTCGAGCCAGATTCCCTTCGAGCGGCAGTACTCCTCGAACTGCCCCCGGTATTCTCCTCCGTTATCTGCTCGAACCGACTTCAGCTTCCGGCCAGTTTCTCTTTTCACTCTCGCGTGGAGGTCTTTGAAGACGGATAACACCTGATCCTTCGTCTTCAACGGTGTGGCCCACAACTTCTGGCTGTGGTCATCTATGAACGTCACGAAGTACTGCGCTCCGGCATGTGACTTCGTGTCTACTTGACACACATCCGTATGCACCAACTCCAGTGGTGCATTACGTCTCATCGGTGGCCTTGGTTGGAAGGAGGTCCGGTTCTGCTTACCGGCCAGACAATCAGTGCACTTCTCTAAGTGCACGTTCTTCACTGGAATGAGGTTGTCGTCTGCAAGCCTCTTCATCCCCTTCTCGCTCATATGGCACAGCCTCTTGTGCCACAGCTCACCGGCAGTGTCGGATGCCACGTTCACTTCTTCCGAACATAATTAGGCATTCATCAGGTACAATGTGTTGACCTTCTGGGCCCGGGCCACAATCAGGCTCCCTTTGTTGAACTTCATGACACCATTCCGGATGCTACCCGTTGTCGTGAAAATACGACAAGGATACGTGAACGTTGAGGCAAGACCCCGGGGCCTTTGTCTAGAGGATATCAAATTCGTGTATTTATGTACTAAGAATTAACCAAAATGAGAAAGATTAACAAATTTCATTAATAAAAGGGAAAGAAAGATTACAATCAATCCCAAGATTGGGATTACAAAAGTTTTATCTTATGGAGATGATTATAATAATAGATTAGAGGAAATAAGACATTATGATTCTTGAGTGATATGGCTTTGACAATGAATTTTGGATTTTGAGAGATTGCTTCCGTATGGAGATTATGGTTTACTTGAGAGATAGCTTCCGTAGGGAAGATTAGGGTTATTGGCTTCGATAAGATAAGAGAGCTCCCCCAAAGAAAAATAAATAAATAAAGATAATATGGAGAGTGAGAGCTAGTGTAGGAAAAAAAAAAATGGAATAAATATGTAGTTCTCCCTTGATCATAGCTTTTCCACTTTTTGTTGCATGGCCTCTACTTTTAGTTGCCTAGCTTTTTCTTTTGGTTGCATGTGACTGTCCACATGACCTTTACTTTTTCCATGCACTCCTTCTTTAGATGCTTGTGTCCACATGGCCTTTACTTTAGTTCTCTTCACTTTACTTTAGTTTGTTGCATGATCCAATCTTTCGTCCGTCCGCGTCCAACCTCGTCCGGTAGCCGGTTCCATTTTGCTTGCCGACCGGTTCCGGTTTGCTTGCCGATTCCGGTTCCGGTTTTGCTTACCGGCCGGTTTCTAGTTTTGCTTACCGGCCGGTTCCGATTTGCTTACCGATTACCAGTTCCGGTTTTGCTTGCCAGCCGGTTCCGGTTTTGCTTACCGGCCGGTTTCCGGTTTGCATACCCGTTCCAATTCGGGTTTTGCTTACCGGCCGGTTTCCGATTTTGCTTACCGGCTGGTTTGCATACCCGTTCCGGTTCCGGTTTTGCATACCGACCGGTTTCCGGATTGCATACCGGCCGGTTTCCGGATTTGCTTACCGGCCCGTTTTCGGATTTGCTTACCGGACCCATTTTCCGGATTTGCTTACCAGCCGGTTTACGATTTTAAGGAATTTGGCCACCATCATCCATCAAGACAAAGTGGCCAAAGTGCTCTTAGCACAAATGAAAAATGAGGGAGCTCAAGGAGTTTATATAGCCAGGGCCTTAACTTTCCTATCTATGTGGGATAGTTCTAATTTCCCTATCTAATCAAACTTTATTTTCTCATAACTTGGTATGTATTTCTCCATTTTGTATATAGTAAAATACATTTTGAATCTCTTGAGTAAATCCATCTTTCTATAGTAAGCTACTAATCTAATCTATAATAATTATTTCATTATTTTTTTTACATAGTGTGTGAAGATTCACACAACACCGTGTAGCCTTCATCATCTAGCCGGCCGGCTGATATCAGGTTCAGACGAACCTCCGGAACGTGTTGGACATCCTTCAGCAGCAACTTGCATCCGGTTGGTGTTGACAACCACGTGTCTCCTATGCCGACAATTCGGCATGTACCTTCATTCCCCATCCGGACACAGCCGTGGTCACCGGTTGAGTAGGATGAGAAGCATTTCCGGTCCAGGGTAAGGTGGAACGACGCTCCAGAGTCTACCACCCAGGTCATCTCGTCGCCGGCAAGGTTTATCTCACACTCCATGGTGATTAGCATCAACTCTTCTGCACTTGCCGCGATTGCCGTCGTTCCCTTCCGGTCCGGCCCCCTCCGGTCTTTACCGTTCCGGTCCGGGGTTTGCTTCGAATCGGTACCGTCGGTTTCCTTGTCTTTACGGAAATGCCGACAGTTCTTTTGGAAGTGTCCCGACTTGCCGCAATAGAAGCAAGTAGGCCTCCCCCTTGACTTTGACCGGTCTGCACCATCCGGCTCTCCGTAGCCGGGTCCTCCTCATACGGTTTCGGCCTCGGCCGAGTTTGTTCATCGGCACTATTCTTCTCCCTTCCCATTTGGAGGGACCTGTCTCCCAACAGGTATAACGATCGAAGAGACGCTTATGACCGGTATGACAGACAGGATAGATATCGGGACTATAATGGACGGTACGAGAGATACAACCGGGATCACTCCCTTGGTTACAACCAATGACGGGACAACTATGGCAAGTATGACGACCAACACCGTCAAGGTTACCGAAACAAAAAGAATTTCAACAAGAAACGTCATTTCAACAAAAAGGGGGATCATCCACGGGAACTGGAAAAGGGCGTTCCAAGCAGCCAACCGGCCAAAACCAAGCACTTACCACAAGACCTCCACCAAGCACACATGTCGAATCTAGCAACACTCGGAAGCCATACTGCTATTATTGCCGGCAAGAAGGCCACTATAGTAATCAATGTCCGACGAAGAGCTACGACAAGCGACCAACGGTGAACATGGTAGACGCGGAAGGAAGCCATGGACTGCCAAGCACTCTCTGAAGCAGCCAAGAAGTGGCTAAGGCAACATTGGTTAGAAGGTTTCCTCACAATCATGGAGGCTCCACCACACCGGGAGGCAGAGAAGATAGTAAAGGAGATCGACACAGAACTGATCACAGAGGAGGCCATCCATGCTTTGATTGGCCTTCCGGAAGGGGCCATCTTCACTATCGACAACCCTACTGATCACAGAGGAGGCCATCCATGCTTTGATTGGCCTTCCGGAAGGGGCCATCTTCACTACCCCGGAGCAGCTCTGAAAATATTTTGGGGAATAATCTCTGGCCAGCAAGGCCTACCGGACACAGGGCGGCGAAGATCCACTCTTTCGAGAGATTGCCCATGTGCTCCATGAATTTGGACATGTATACCCTCGACCCCCGTGCATGCCTCAGAACCGGGTCGGCTTAATCATAGCAACATATGAAGGCGTGAAGGTGGACTGGCCGGTACTTATTGCGGATGGCCTCTGTGCGGCCATCGACTCTGTCAGAGGCAAGGAGGGTCGGAAGATATGGACGGCAGTGGAGCAATGGCTCACCCTATTGGCGCCACCTATCAAGCCCGTCAAAACCACGAAGTGGGGAAGAACAATCGAAGTCACCTCGAAAACAGCTTCGAAACGGCAGCAGTTGTTGGCCTCTAAGGCAACCAAAGGGAAGGCGGCCGACACGGACCAGGCATCAAAGGAGTGCGCTAATAGAAAGATGTAGGTGGAAACATAGTAGGAGCCACCGGCATGGCCAATCAAGATCAGACTTCACCGACCGGTTCAACAAGAGGCAGACCCCTTGGCAGCAAAAATCAACATCGGGACTCAGGAGGAAGAAGCGGAGGAGGAACCGTTAGAGCACCTCCAGCGGCACCAGAAGGCAAGCACCTCCGAACAGACCGGGGAGCATTCGGACCCAAAGAAGGATGGAACGCCTCTACCCCGCACTGAGCATCCCGCACCAAGGGGGGAACCGGAACCGGTTCGGACAGAACCGGTAATAAAGCTCCCTGTATAACAAACTATACCGGCGGGTCAGGATACGGCAAGACCTGAAATGCAAGTTTCGGAAGTACAGTTGCCTACCCCACCGGCAGGTCAAGAGCAATCATAGGCGAGAGTGGCCAACAGAGCCGCAACAAGAACCAGAACGGCAAAGTGGTCACCAACCAGAGACAGATTTGCAGCTTGATGCAGCCGGACAATACCGACCACTGACCAACGACACCAACAGCCAACCCTCCGGGCAGACGCAGCAACAGGGCACCAGTAGCCAATGGCTTCGGTGGATTGGAGAACAGATTGTCGGAGTAGTACCCTACATAGAGGCGGAAGAGAAAGCGCAAATGGACCAGTTGCTCATCACAACTAGAGAACTAGAGACGGCTCGGTCAAGGATCCGGAGCTTAGAACAAGACTTGGACCTGGCCACAGAAGAATTGGCCAAAATGGCCTTAACCGGACCACCGATCCAAGCACCGGTGACTCCGGTAGATGTACAGAATAAAGAAACACTGGCACCTGTACATAGCAATAAGACCCCGGAGACGGAACCAGTCCCGGAGATAGTGGCGGCGCAAGCAAGAGAGCTTGTTGAATTGAGGGATGAACTAGCCGCACAAGAAGCATTACGCACCCGAGAGCGGGACTTGAAGAAAGTGGCAGAAGAAGAGCAAAGATTGACTGCCGAGAACCTCCGCCAGGCAGAAGAGAATCTGCGGAAAGGACATCAGGCATATGACCGGCTGAAGGAGGAGAAAGAGAAGGTGCTGCAAGAAAAGGAGAAGCTGCGACGGATGGCGAAAATAGAGATCGAAAGACTTAAAGAAGAACTCCGTCAACAGAAGGATCGGGAAGACTGCGCTCGCCGGCAACTCAACCAAAAGCTGAAGTAGAAGACCGATGATTTTAAGCACCTGCACCGGGACTACAAGCACCTGGATACGGAGCATAAGAAACAACAGGAGAAGATGGCAGAGCTCCAGCAAGAGGTGCATCGAGCTGAGATGGCGCTAGCGGAGGAACGGGCTGAAAGAACCACGCTACTGGAGGAAGCCGCGCAAGAACGTATGGAGCTCCATAAGCAGCATTATGAAGAGAAGGAAAGAGCAACAATGGTATTGCAAAGGTTGCGGAACACCTATCAAAACCAGTTGTCACATTACCAGGAGTAGGAGGTGGATACGGTGGCACTGATCAAGCAATTGAAGGACGAACGGCAAACCGCGGAGGACAAATCGAAGATGGGATTGGAGCGGATTCAGTTCATTGTCCAGGCATGGAGGAACAAGACCAAACGCTTGATTGACGAAAGATCCGCGTAATGGTGGGACAAATGGGTAAAGCACACAAACGAGCTCCAGTTGCTAAGGGCGGACGCGGAAAACCGGCAGAAGGATGGCGACGACTGCTACATGCTAACAAAAGAGGACTTCACCGCTGTAAGAGATGAGTTAGCAGAAGATTTTGTAACTCTGGCGGAGGAACAGTTAGCAGTGGTCCGGCAATTGGTAGCACAGTCAGACGATGATCGACTAGATGCTCAAATCCAGTTTGAAAGCTATGAGCGGACCAGGCTATGGAAAGAAGAAGCAAAGCAGGCGGCGGCTGTCAACCTCAGCGATGAGGAGCCATCACCGGAGCAAGGACCGAACGGAGACAAGGCCGGGGCGAGTCAACCGGAGTCAAATCTCGCAGAGCAGCTAACGAAGGAATCACCGCCACAACTACCAGTACCGGGAGCCGAACAAACGCCATCTAAGGAGCAACAGTCGGAGGAGCCGAAGCCACAACAACTACAGCCACATCAGCAACAACAACAGAGTTCCGAACAACCATTGGATACCTTGGAGCAGAGTATTCTGGATATCTTGGACAAAGGCTAAGGGCCGGATAGTGGGATTTGACGTACAAGGAACTGTCCCACGGGCATGCCATGTGTTAGTTGGCCGATAAAGGAGTTAAAGACCAGAATGTGAAAGGGATTGTTATTCAGAATCTATTTTAATTAAGTAGAATAGATTATAATTAAGTAGTAAACGGACGGACTGGAATCGGTATGCCGATCCGGATCCAAACCGGTTCCGAACAGGTGCCGATTGGCACCGTTTTGTACGCAGCACCGGTGACCTATATAAAGGCCCAGTTAAAATGTAAAACTTTAAAAGAGAATTAATATAAGCTTCTTGTTTTATCTTCACGTATTGATTACCGTTCCGTATTAATTGTTATATCTTATGCGTGTATTAATTGAATGCCATATTGCTAAGTAGCCAATTAATTGGGATTAATCATTGTGTCTTAAGTTATCTCATCGTAACACCCCTTTGGTGAAGTGTCTTCCGTAGACACCCTGTGTTAGGCCATTGTCCGGCCCTAAGAATTAACAAAGACCGCGTTTCGCACCAGGCCTCACTAATGCGCCAGCAATCTTCCAACACATGGCAAATGATATATTCCGAGATCTCTTGAATGTTTGTTTGATCATCTATTTGAATGATCTACTGGTTTATTCGAAGACCCAAGAAGAGCATGATTCTCATGTATTGTTAGTACTAAAACGACTTTGAGAATATGGTCTTTATGCAAAGCTGGAAAAATGTAGTTTTGCGTGCAACCAGGTGGAATTTCTGGGCTACGTCATTTCCTCGAAAGGCATCTCCATGGGCCCAGCTAAGGTCAAAACTGTGGTAGAGTGGCAGACTCCGCGTTCGGTGCAAGATGTGCAATGCTTTTTAGGCTTGGACAATTTTTACCAGAAGTTCATACAGGATTACTCAAAGCTCGTTCTACCTCTCACACAGCTTACCAGGAAGGGACAATCGTTCGTTTGTTCTAAAGAAGCAGACATGGCTTTTGAGAGTATTAACAAGGCATTTACATCGGCTCCAATTCTAGCTCATGTCGATCCGAAAAAACCATTCATTATTGAAGTAGACGCACCAGATTTCGCATTGGGGAGCATTCTGTCACAATGGGGTAATGATGAGAAGCTACATCCTGTGGCTTTTCACTCACGCAAGTTTGACGCCGCCGAAATCAACTACAAAATTCATGATAAGGAGCTATTGGCAATAGTGGACTCTTTTACGCAGTGGAGGCATTTTCTAGAGGGATCCTCTCATCAAGTCACCGTATTCAGTGACCACAAAAACCTTGCCTACTTTCAGGACGCTCGTGTGTTAAATCGACGACAAGATCAGTGGGCCCACTTCCTCACATGTTTCGACTTCAAAATTACATATCGTCCGGGGAAGCACCAAGGGAAGGCAGATAGATGCATTATCACGGCGTTCATACCTAGCACCGCGTCCCGGCGAGCCAGCTTTTGATAACCAAAAGCAAGTAATCTTGGGACCGACACGATTACAAGCAACACAAGTCTTTGGCATGCCCATGGATTCCCACGTTATCGATACTATATGTGAGGACTTGAAGACCGAAGCTTTCGCCCAAGCCATTCTAGCACAACTTGATCCCTCTCGAGCATCTTGTTCATAGTCCCAACCACCAGGTATGGACTATCGGCAATTCAAATACCATGATGGATTACTATTCTTTAATGAACTCTTGTATGTTCCTAATGGTTCTTGCCACCTTCGAGTAGTCCAACTGTCATGGCACATATACAGCTGGGCATTTTGGTAGTACTAAAATATTAGATTTAGTACAACGATCATTTTGGTGGCCCCGTATGCGACGATTTCTCGAAGATTTTGTTCAGACTTGTGATACATGCTGCAGAGCGAAAATGCCAAGGCATCATCCATATTGTTTATTAGAACCATTACCAATTCCAAGGAAGCCGTGGCAGTCCATTGTTGTAGACTTCATCACAGATCTTCCAGTCTCTAAGGGGTTCAATGTGATTCTAACAGTCGTAGATCGATATACGAAGATGGCTCATTTCTTGCCATGTACTAAGGAAATATCCAGTGAAGAAACCACTAAAATGGTCATGCGTGAAGTATGTCGACATCATGGCCTTCCCGATAGTATCATCAGCGACCGTGGCCCCAAGTTCATATCGAAATTCTGGAAGCACCTTTTTAAAATGCTCAAGGTCACTTGTAACCTCTCCTCCGGCTACCACCCACAAACCAATGGCCAAGCAGAACGAACAAATCAAACGCTGGAGCAATATCTTCGGTGCTTTCTAAGCTATCATCAAGATGACTAGGCAGATATCTCCACTTCGCCGAATTTGCCTACAATAACTCTGTCCACGCATCGACTACAGTTACGCCATTTTATGCTTATACATTCTCACCCCCGGTGGTGTGTATTTGAAACCCCAGAGTTGTCCACAAATCCTTGCGCAGAGGATTTTTTAGAGCGGTTACGCAAGATACAAGCCGATTTATCTACTCATCTCCAACAAGCTCAACAAACATGCAAGGTTTACGCAGATCATCATCGACTTCCATTCAGTTTTAACATCGGAGATCGGGGATGGCTACTAAGATGACACATCAAGACTACTCGCCCATGCAAGAAGTTGGATTATCGTCGATTAGGTCCTTTCCATATTATAGGAAAGATTAATGATGTCGCTTTTCGTCTCCATCTACCTCCGCAACTTCGGATACATCCGGTGTTTCATAGTTCTCTCCTCAAACCCTATCAAGAGAGCACCATCCCAAGACGTATTACACAGCCTCCACCCCCGATCAAGCTTGAAGATGGACCTGAGTACGAGATTGCTACCATCCTTGATTCCAAGATTGTTCGCAACAAGCTCTACTATTTAGTTGATTGGCTAGGATATAGTCCCAGCGAGCGTACTTGGGAACCGATAGAAAATGTGACCAATGCTCGTGCTCCTCAATCCAAAACAACTCGTGACACTCGTCCTTTTAAAAGGGAGATAGTGTCATGATATGGCAAGACTAGAACACATGACCTTATGCTACATGGGTCAAGCTCTTGACCATTAGACCATACATTGTAATACGTAGAATATTATTTTCATTTATGTTTTATTATAGAAAATTGATGTATATTCCAGATTTCTCTGGAACATTCTAGAAACTTCAGGAGTACTCCTAAGAACACTATAAAAGGAGGCACAAGGCATTATTTCGAACCAAATCAGTTCAACGCCAGTCTTAAGCCTCCTAGCTACTATTGTATACTCTCTTCACATAATATATATCTTTTATCATCATTCTCTCACCCTTTCTCTCTCTCTATCTCTCTCTCGCTCACTCTTTCCTTCTCTGGAGAGTTCTACACGTCTCTTAGTACTAATCCTCATCTTTTAGTACCAATTCCTTCTCTATCTTAGTACTTATCCTGACACCTGTATATTCTTATGGGTAACATCTTGCTCATCTCAGTTTTCTCCACCTTTGCCTTCAGACATTGATTTCCATTTAGCTTACAGTTTGTTAGCAATGTCGAGCCAACCGGCTTGGCATTTTGCATGTTGAATCTCTAGAGCACCTCCTTCACATATTTTTCTTGTGACAGCCACAACAACTTCTTTGTTCGATTCCGTACTATGTGCATTCCTAGAATCTGCTTGGCCGAACCCATATCCTTCAGTGCAAACGACTTGCTCAAGGCCTTCTTCAAGATTTGCAATCTTCTTTAGGTCTTATCTGACAACAAACATATCGTCAACATACAACAAGAGGATAAGGAAGTCTCCTCCATCATACGTCTTCATGAAGACGCAATGATCAACTTGTGTCTTGTGAAACCCATGGTCTACCATGAAGGATTCGAATTTCAGATACCATTGCAAGGCCCTTACTTCAACCCATACAAGGTCTTCCTCAACTGACATACCAGTTTTTCTTTATCCTTCTTTACAAATCCTTCCATCTGTTGTGTAGATTTCTTCCTCCAAATCTCCATGTAGGAAAGTTTTTTTGACTTCTAAGTCCATGCTGGCTGCATTTCTCAACACCATCCATATGAATGTCATTTTCACTACCGGGGCAAATATTCCGTCGAAATATACGCCCTTTTTCTACTGGAAACCCTTCACCACAATGTGGGCTTTGACTGTGGGTGGATTTTCGCCTTGTCCCAGCTTCAATTTGTAGACCCACTTATTCCGGAGTGCCTTCTTACCTTCTAGCAACTTGTTCAAATCGTATGTGTGGTTCTCATGTAGGGAATTCATCTCATCTTGCATGGCATACAACCACTCTTTGTTGTGGGCATCTTGCTTAGCTTCCTCAAAGCTTTTGGGCTCCCCCTCATCGGTTAAGAGAACGTGTTCTTTTTCCGGAAATCTCTGGGGGGAGCCTTCTGTTCCTCAAGGGGTATCTCCTGCCTTGGTTCTCATTAGTTGGCTTTACATCATTCTTGAAAAGAATAATGTGTGGAAGCTAAAAGACACAACCAATTACAACTAGATAGCAACAGAAAGTAAACGAAGGGCAGAGAACTCCAGAGAGACAGAGAGCGAGGGTAGAACGCTAAAACTCAATTTCAAAATAATACTCTGTCTATACATACAAATGTGCTAGAGAGAACTTTTAATACAAGTCCTTAAAAGGACTGACAAAAGTACTAACATGTACTTCAATGCTCATAACTAAGCAACTGACACTAACTCCTAAAAATATGCCTATCTACTAGGCTTGGATCATAGACCTCTAACGGTCTGCCAGCCTTCGTGGATCCAACTCACTAATCTGGCTCGTAGATCCGGCTCTCCGATTTGATCCGGGCCTAACCGATCCAGCTCTCGGCTTGTTCAGCCGACCCGGTCCATGTTGAGCTTGCTTCTCAACACTCCCCCTCAAGCTCATCTTGAGGCTCCTTCTGCTCTGCCCGCTTCTTGCCCGCGCCTTCTCATATCGTCTTCATGCCTTGTGTGCGCTCCTCATCCCGTCCGGTCCCGTGATCCATGATGCGTTCGATTCTGTGCACCTCAACCTTCTCAGTCGGCTTGTCTGCTCATCAGGACCATCTCAGTACCTTTGCTACTATGACTTCGGTGCTTCTCGCCCCGTCAGCGCCTCCATCTCGGTGTCGACTTCCGCTCGGCCTTCATGTGATTCGACTCCTCCGAATCGAATAGCTCTACCGAATCAACTACCTCCGATTCGTTCCTGCTTTTCTCCGAATTGGCTATCTACAATTCGTCTTCATCCTTTAGGCCCTTCACCACATTAGACCATGTCCGGTCCTGGCCTTCATCTTTCGGTCGGCTCTATCGTTCTTGACTCTACTGCCTTTGACACTTGTTCCGACTCTACCGGATGTATGGATTTCTTCAGTCGATTCGGCATCTTGTTCGGTTTCGGCTTTTTCTTGTTGCTCTCCCCCTCAAGTGCGGCACGTCGAGATGTTGTAAACCAAGCATCCCCGAAAAGTGTTGCAACTTGTCGGATCTGAGTGGCTTAGTGAAGATGTCGGCAACCTGCCGATCGGTTTGAACATACAAGAGTTCAACTTCACCGCTCAAGACTCCTCGTGCACAAAGTGATAATACACTTCTATGTGCTTCGTGCAAGCATGGAAAATGGGGTTCTTTGCTAGTTGCATGCTACTAATGTTGTCGTAGTAGATCGGAATCGGAGTAGGAACCTCGACCTGTAAATCCTACAATAGCCGCCAGAGCCATAGAGCTTCACAAGTCGTGACAGTGGCTCCTCTATACTTAGCCTCAATGCTCGATAGGGCCACTGTCGGCTGCGAGAACATGAAGCCAGATGTTGTTCGTCGATCCGACGCATCTCCGGCCCAGTCGGCATCCGTATAGCCGACTAATTGTTCAGCTATACCGTGTCGGTACAATAGTCCCCAATCCTTCATGCCCCTCACATATCGCAGTAGTCGATGCACGCACTATAGATGCTCACCTGTCGGTTGTTGCATGAATTGATTAATGACCCCGATCGGATAGCTAAGGTTGGTTTGGGTGATGGTTAAGTGGATAAGGCTTCCGAAAATTTGTTGGAACCATTGCTCATCACAGGCCGGTCCCAAGTTGGGATGGAGCTTCAGGTTTCTGTCGAGGGGAGTAGAGATGGATCGACAGTTTGTCATCCCGAACTAGTACAACATATTCAATACGTAGTGTCGTTGAGACAACAATATTCCGTCCGGGGTGTGGATCACTTCGATTCTGAGGAAGTAGTGAAGGTCCCTTAGGTCCTTCATCTCAAAGGCATCCGACAACTAGGATTTGATGTGGCCGATTTCAGCGAGGTCGAGTCTGGTGAAGACGAAGTCGTCGACATATAGCAAAATGCACACCGGACCTTTTGGACCATCCAGATGACCAAGGATGAATCGGATTTGGAGGCCGCAAACCCCATCTTACACAAACGATTTGTGATCTTCGAGCTCCAAGCACGAGGGGCTTGCTTTAGGCCGTAAAGTGACTTCTTCAACCAGCATATTGCCGACTTGTTCACCTCCAACTGAAATCCGGGTGGTTGAACCATGTATACTTGTTCTTCAAGATCTTCTTGAAGAAACACATTCTTCACGTCCATATAGTGGATATGCCACCCTCTTTCCGCTGTGACCGGCAGCGCCACACGAACCATCGTCATCTTCGCTACTTGTGTGAAGGTCTCGTCGTACTCGATTTTGTGCGTCTGCGCGCATCCCTTGGTCACTAATCATGCATTGTACTGATTGACAGAACCTTCGGCATTATATTTCACCTTATATACCCATTTGCAGCCGATCGGTTTGTAGTGTCGGGGAGGGTCAACTAGGTCCCATGTGTCATTGGCATCGAGTACCCGCATTTCTTCCTCCATAGCGGCATGCTAGTTCGCATCATTTGCCACGTCTGCGCAGCTCTTTGGGTCACGCACTTCTGCCACTTTCGTCATGTACGCATAGTGATGCACCATGTACTTGTTATATCCGTACCGGATTACCGGCTTCTTGTGGCAAGTAGATCGACATAACTTCTTGTTAGTCAATTTCAAGGCCCTCTTGGCTGTATCCAACCTCAATTCTTGAGGTCCGTCTTTGCTCCGATTATTCTCAGATTCTCCCAGATCCAACTCTGCTTTATCCGTGCCATACTCCGGCATCTTCATCTTTCCTTTTTCTTTGCGCGTGAATTGTCTCCTCGGTTCCTTGAGTGGGGATAGCACGACTGAGTCTTCACTACTTGTCGGCTCTTCATTCTGCTGGTCATGCCGTCTCAGCTCTTCATTCGGCCCACTTGGCCGAAATGAGATAAGACTCTCATCTAGAGCTCTGAAATCTTCTTCTTTTGCTTCCCGAATCATGTCTTCCTCACTGGCCTCATCCTCAGTAATCGGGAGGTCGGAGTTGTTGGGGGTCGGAGTCGAAAAAGCATACCAAGACGCTGACTCGTCGAATACAATGTCTCGGCTTACTCAAACTGGTTTGGTCCGGGGTTATAACACTTATACCCCTTCTTTTCATGTGAATAGCCAACCAATATGCACTTCTTTGACTTTGCGTCCAACTTCTTCCTTTTCTCATCTGGAACATGCACGTACGCAATGCTACCGAATACCCTCAGGTGTCTCAAATTCGGCTTCTGTCCGAAGTACAACTCATGTGCCGACACCTTTTCTCCGATCCGATTCTGGATGTGCACCGCAGTCCAAATTGCTTTGGCCCAATAGAACTTGGGCATGCTCTTCTCCTCCAGCATTGCCTGTGCCACTTCCACAACATACCGTTTTTTCCATTCGGCTACGTCGTTTAGTTCCAGCGTATATCTGTAGTTGAATTCACGCGGAATTCCCATTTGATGAAGATAATAGTTGAACTGGCCGGAAAAATATTCTTTCCCTCCATCCAACCGCAGGCACTTGATCTTCCTTTATGTTTCCCTCACCACTTAGCTTTTCAGGCTCCAGAAATAGTCAAAGACTTCACTCTTCTTTTCGATGAGGTAGATCCAAGTGTGCCGGCTATAGTCGTCATTGAAGGAGATGAAGTATTGACTCCCCCCTAAGCTCATATTCTGTGCCAATCCCCACACATCCGAATGGATTAAGTCGAGCTTGTTTCGGCTCCGATTTCACTCGTTGGGGAATGGAAGTCGGTGTTACTTCCCTAGTTGGCAGGCTTCACAAAAGTGGGCCTTCCGGCCACTCAATTTCAGTAAACCGAACACAACATGTTTCATTTGCAGTTCTTGAAGCCTTTGATGGTTGACATGGTCGATTCTCTTATGCCAGAGGTCGATGTACGATTCGACCTTCTATCCTTTAGCAAACAATGTGGTGCCGATGTCATTTGTATCGAGGATGAACATCCTCCCTTCCTGGCGTCCTTGCACGATGATATGGCCTTCCTCTTCGATGAAATACCCGAGATGGGTTAACCGGACCTACATCCCTTGGTTGACGATTTGTCTGACCGACACCAAGTTCTTTGTAATTGTCGGGACCTGCAACACATTCTCACAATACAAAGAAATTATTGTGGTTGTCACAAGAGAAGTACATGACAAAGGTGCTCCAAAGGATCCGCATGGAAAGCGCAAAGCCAGTCGGCTCGACACTCCCGACCAATAGCAAGCTATCCAGGAGACAATGTCCGAAGATGAAGAAGGAGAAGGTTGACATGATGAAGGTTCCCTATGCATCAACAATCGGAAGCCTGATGTATGTGATGGTATGTACCAGGCCAAACATCATATACATGGTCAGAGTTGGTAGACGATTCATGAGCAATCCGGGTAGAAAGCATTGGGCACCTGTCAAGTGGATACTCCGGTAGATAAGAGGCACCTTGAGCTTTTGCCTCCAATTCGGCTTCGGTAACCCTTTGTTAAAAGTTTTACTCACTCGGACATGTCGGCTAATGTAGATACCATCCGGTCCATGTCTAGATATGTGATGACTTATGCAAGGGGAGCCGTCTCATGGCAATTGAGGCTGTAGAAGGTTGTGGCGTTGTCAACCACGGAAGTAGAGTATATGGCCACAACAGAATCTGGCAAGGAGATAATCTAGATGAAGGAGTTCATCGAAGATTTGGGGATTCAACAACAAGAATTGTGACTCTACAGTGACAACCAAAGTTCCATCCACCATGCAATGAATGCCACCTACCACTAGAGGACCAAGCACATCCAGAGGAGATATCATTGTCTCCGGGAGAGGGTAGAAGAAAAGGAGTTTTCTCTTATGAAGATCTAGACAGTGGAGAACGGATCGGATATGCTGACAAAGGTGTTGACGGCAGAGAAGCTAGATGCATGCTAGAGACGTGTTGGACACCCTAAAGTGGGCTGTTTGAGCGGCTGAGTCGGGATGACCAGTCGGCAGTGAAGGGTCAGATCGGAGTGAATCTGACCCCGGAAAGGAAGAAGACAGATCTTCAGAAAGGAAGTCTGAACTGGCCAAGAAGGACCTCAAACCGGCTAACGAAAAGTTACGCCGCTCAATCTGCTAGAAGAACCCCGTCTAGATGTACGGATACAATGAGTACATGGCGCATCACTATGCGTACATGACTAAGGTGGCGGAAGTGCGTGAGCTAGAGAGCTATGCAGAAGTAGCAAAAGATGCAAATTGGCGTGCTGCTATGGAGGAAGAAATGCGGGCACTTGATGCCAACGACACATGGGACCTGGTTGACCCTCCCCGACAATGAAAACCAATCAATTGTAAATGGGTATATAAGGTGAAGTACAATGTTGACAGTTCTGTCAACCGGTACAAGACCCGGTTAGTGGCAAAGGGATACGCACAGACCCAAGGAATCGACTACGACGAGACCTTCACTCCGGTAGCAAAGATGACGACAGTTCGCGTGGTGTTGGCGGTTGCTGCAGTAAGGGGATGGCATCTTCATCAGATGGATGTGAAGAATGTGTTTCTTCAAGGTGACCTTGAAGAACGGGTCTATATGATCCAACCCCCCAGTTTCCAATCGGAGATGAACAAGTTGGCAGTATGCCGACTCAAGAAGTCGCTTTATGGTTTGAAGCAAGCCCCCTGAGCTTGGAATGCGAAGATCACGCACCAGTTGCGTAAGATGGGGTTTTCGGCCTCAAAGTCCGACTCGTCACTGTTCATCCGGAAAGGTTCGGACAATCCCACCTCCGGTTACATGTTTTCTCTTGGTAGCGCAGCTGTTGCATGGAGCAACAAAAAGCAGCCAACAATGGTTCTGTCGAGCACTGAGGCTGAGTATCAGGGCGCTACCATTGCCACCTGTAAAGCCATCTGGCTTCGGCGACTGCTGCGAGACCCCGGATCCCTGGTGTCAACGTAAGCAGCATACAGCTCGCCAAGAACCCTATATCCCATGCTCGGACAAAGCACATACAAGTGCATTATCACTTTGTCCATGAGCGGGTCCTAAGCGGTGAAGTTGAACTTCCATATGTTCATACAGATCGGCAGGTTGCTGACATCTTCACCACGCTGCTCAAATCGGACAAGTTGAGGGGGAGAACGGATGGCACCGGACAAGGAGCCGAAGAGGAAGAAAGAACCAAGGGGGGAGATGAGCAGATAAAGAAAGTCAAGCCGACCGAAGGAGTCGGCACATCCGAACAAGTCGGAGCAAGCGGTAGCGGCCGCAAAGTCAAGAAGGACAGAGCAGACCGGAAGAAGACCAAGAGCCGGATGTGGTCCGATGTGGTGAAGGTCCTAAAAACAGAAGACGAGTTGGAGACTACCAACTCGAACAAGAGCTAGAACGAATCGGAAGAAGCCGATTCGGTTCAACAGTTGGATTCAGAAGAGACGGATCAACTAAACTCCAAGCGGACGAGAAGGCAGCAGAAGTTGACACCGACATGGAGGAACTGATGGGTCAACAAGTGCCGGAGTCATAGCAGTGAAGGAGCTGTGATGGGCCTGTTGAGCAACCAAGCCGACCAAGGAGGATGAGGTGCGCAAAATTGGACGGGTCGTGGGAAGCAAAACCAAACCGGATAAGAAGTGCAAGTAAGGCAGGAGGATGTTAGAAGGAGCCGGAGGAAAGGACCAGCTAGTGTAGACGCTGACACCACGATCCGACCTCAAGTTGAGCTTGAGGAGGAGTGTTCAGCGAGCAAGCTCAACCGTATCTGGATCGGCTAAACAAGCCAGAGCCAGATCAGTGTCCGGATGGTATTCGGAACCAGGAGCCGGATCAGTGTGTTGGATCGGTGAGCCGGATCGGAGAGCCGGATTTACATGTGAACCAAAAGGCTAGTAGTAGCCTATACTCCTAGACTACTAGGTAGTCACAATCCTCGTAGTTAGTGCCAACCGCTCGTATCAGCATTGAAGTACATAGTACTTCTATCAATCCTTCTAAGGACTTGTATAAATAGTATTGTTTAGCACGTTGTCGCGATATTCCGCGTACGTGTGTGAAGCTCGGTGGAACCACGGGGGCCTCAGACTGAAGAGCTTAAGAAGAAGAGGAGAGTTAGGAGAGACGGAGGGGTGAGTAAGGCGTGTAGTATCAAGGTGCACGGGGTACAACCGCTCAGCCATGATTGAGACAACACACCAGACGATCAACAAACAGAAGCCAACAATTGATTAGGTGACGAGGGAATTACAACCGGCTCAGCCAGGCTGAGTCGCGAACTCAGCGAGCACTCACACACACAACAAATGCCGAAATGCAATGGGAGGGGGAGCCTTTGCTAGGAGCACACGGGCTACCTACGTAAGCAGAGGCGTCCGACCTAGGCGAGAACAAACAGAGAATACAAAGAGTATAGAGAACGGTGCTCGGTCTCCCAGTCCGGCAGCACTTCGTTCTCCCTTCCCAAAAATGCCTCCTTCCTGCCTACTCTTCCCCCTTTTATAGATCAAGGAGGGAGAGGCCGTCACATCACATAGCTACATCATGCTTTATTCTCTACTGCTTCGGATAGAGATTTGATTGACTAGAGTACGTATTTAATTCGCCCATATTAAAGTTCTCCCATTATGCCGACCTAGCCTAGTCTTAGATTATGTACAAGTTTAAATACAATGTGTGTGTATCCATGCACGCGGTTGTGCACACACCCACGTCCCCGTTTCACCTCGTAGCCGGTTTTCCTCACGACAACGTTGTATGTAGAGAGTGATACATAGTGTTATTTTTTTAATAGAGTTTATGTTCTGCTCTCTCTGTCTCTCTATCTCTCCTGTGTATGCTAAATACTCTCAAGTTTCCATTGAAATGTGTTTTTTTATTCTCTGCTGCTACCCGACTAAACCGGTTTCTTCCAGCTTCCGCACACTAACTTTTACAAACCTATAATATTCCTATTTACTAAAATTGGAATATAGGCACCTAGCGGCCTATTGGATTCCATCTGACTCGGCCTAGCCGATCGGTCTTTGTCTGATCTGGCTCTTAGCTTCTTCAGCCCATCCGGGCCTAGCTGATCGGTCTCCATCCGATCCGGCTCTCGGCTTCCTCAACTAATCCGGCCCAAGTTGAGCTTGCTCGCTCAACAGATCTTCTCGTCTTAAGGTGTTACAACATTTCCATGACACTAAGATGGTTGGGCATTTTGGGATTCAAAAGACCTTAGAGTTAGTCAACCGAGCATTTTGGTGGCCTAAGCTCCATAATTTTGTTGAGGAGCATGTTTGCACATGTGACACATTCTGTCATACAAAAATGCCCCGTCACCATCCCTATGGATTGTTACGATGATTGTCAATCCCAACAAAACCTTGGCAATCTATTTCCTCGATTTTATTACCCATTTGTCCCCTTCTCGAGGGTTTGATACTATCTTGACTGTGGTGAACCGCTTTACAAAGATGGCACATTTCCTACCATGTACCAAGACCATCAACAGTGAGCAAACAATTGATCTTGTTATGCGAGAGGTAATTCGACATCATGGCTTTCCAGATAACATCGTTAGTGATCGTGAGCCACAATTCATCTCAAAATTTTGGCGGCATTTATTATCTCTACTCAAGATCTCGCATGGTCAGGACGAGCATACCAATCAAACATTAGAACAATATCTTCGTTGTTTTATCAGCTATCAACAAGATGATTGGGCCGATATTCTTCATTTCGCAAAACAATTCCGTTCACTATTCCAGTAAGATCACTACATTTTTTGCATATAGAGGTCATCACCCTTGAAATTCTTAGAATTTTCAGAAGTTCCAACTAATCCAACTGCCGAAGATCGAGTGTCCCACATTTAACATATTCAAGAAGAGGTGTTGACCCATCTAGAACAAGCTCAAGCATCCCATAAGACAGTCGCGAATCGACATCGACTTCCATATAACTTCCAAAAGGGAGATCTTGTATGGCTTCTACGATGACATGTGCAAACAACACACCCATGTGATAAATTGGATTGTCAATGATTAGGCCCATTCAGGATTTCTGCAAAAATAAATTATATGGATTTTCGCTTGGATCTACCTACCCATATGCGTCTTCACCCAGTATTTCATTGTTCACGCCTCAAGCCTTGTGCCACTAGCAATATTCCACATCGTGTTGTGCCACCTCCACCTGTAGTTCAACTATTTGATGGCCCAGAATAGGAGGTTGCCGCTATCCTTGATTCCAAGATCATCCGCAATAAGTTATATTACTTGGTGGATTGGCTTGGATACAGTCCCAACGATCATACTTGGGAGCCTGTCGACAATGTTACTAATGCTCAAGCCCTTATCGATGCCTTCCATCGCAAGTATCCGGCAAAATCTAGCCTTTCATCCCTGGCAACTCGTAACACTCATCAGTTTAAGAAGGGGATAGTGTCATGAATACTAATCATGCCAAAGCTTGAACCCTCGACCCTAGCACTAATCTTATAGCACCTTACCCACTGGGTCATAAAGATTATATGATAATAATTCATGTCATTGTTAAGAGATGTATGCATACAACATTATAGAACATTCTAGAACATTTCAGGAAACTCATGCAGGGATGACATGTGGCATTGCTTGCTCTTGCATGCGGCATCACCTACTCCTATAAATTGAAGCCCCCTCACTATTTCAAGTCATTCCGGTTCAACACCAGTGTCGACCCCTCTAGCCTACATTATCATTCATTCTCTTAATTCCTCTTGTCCGCATGTTGACGATTATGTGTAACATCCTCTCTTTATAATAATAAATATCTCCATTTTGCTTCTTCTAAACACCCCTATCCTTTTCTTTTGTCTATGTGTTGACAAGTTCTAGGGGTTGTCGTACTCGTAATGGAGAGAGTCCGGACTTCGGGTCTATTTCCCTTAACTACAATGCTCGCAAAATTCCATCTTCGATTGGAGTTTCGGGATGTAACCAATCGCCATTAGCCGATCCAATCCGGCTTGTGACATATGGTCGAATGCCACAAGTTCGAATTTGGCAATTCGGCTACGTTCACAATGCCCTCTGGATTGATCGCCATTAGTGGATACAGGTTGTTGTACTTGCATCCGCTCCCAATTTTCATATTTCATTGGTTGATCATCCATGATGACTCACTGAGAGTCGTTCAGTACCCGGCTTTGGCTAGCATGCCGATGGAGACCAGACTCCTCTTCAACTCGGGTACGTGCCAGACTTGGTGCAGGGTGATAGTATTGTCATTCGGCAATTGGATGGGGACCTCGCCGATCCTTGAGATAACACACTCATGCTCGTTTCCTAGTCAGACTATGTCGTTGGCTATGTCCGAATAGTCCGAAAACCATTCGATGTTGGGGGTCACATGAAATGTAGCGTCGGAATCCCATAGATCGAACTCGCGTCGATCGTACTTGTACGCCTCTTCCCGTCTTTCTCTCCTTCTTGCGAAATCCCTTGCCATTCTCGTAATTACTTCCGCGATGTCTCCGTCTTCCATCTCCTTCCTCCCTTGCCGCCTCTTCACGTCGGGTTCACCAAATATGTTGCGTTGCTACGCGCGTGCGTGGAGAAGGGCGGGACCACGGGGGTCTTGGACTAAGGAGTGGAGGAGAAGGAATCGGACAGGGAATGGAAGCTTTGCTCAAGAAGAAGAAGAATGAACACGAGATTAGATCGAACAAGAGGAAGATGGAGACAAGATGATCAACAAGATGTATTAAAACGAAATGAACGATTACAAAATGGTGGCCGCATAGGTCGCACCAAACGACTACTCGAAACCCTAACCGACGAAGATGAAGAAAAAGACAAAGAAACCCTAACCCTAACCCTAATGCTCGACCTATGTGGTATACCTCGCACACTCAAAATAGGCAACCCCCACAATGGTGCCTTCCCTCTCCTTTTATAGCACAAGGAGGGAAGACCGTTTACAAAAACGAGACTAAAATATCCCCTTTCATTCAAAGGGGATATTTGCCTTGATTTGGGGAGGGTGAGATTGATGGGCCCTTAACTCCCACCTCCTCACAAACAACTAGGTATCTATGTACCGCATAGTACCTCTCTCTCTCTCTCGCGTGGATGTGCGCACAAGACCACATCGCCTTTATACCTTAGGGATCTTATGGGGCATTTCTAGCACCATACCCTTTTCCCCTATTATTATTACAAATACATTATGTACGTGTGCAACGTTGCACATCGCTCTTTGGCTCTCGTTGCTCGGGTTTCCGCTCGTGGACAAAAATCTTCACGACAACGCGTAACGCAAGTTCCCCATGTTGTTGCGTTTGCTGCTTTTCTAAGGAGATTTGTTGAAGATCCCCCAACAACCGTTGGTTTTATTGTTCCAAAGCATGGAACTTCTCTTTCAAACATTGAAATTCCGAGAAAATAGATTGATATTCTTCAGCGCTAACAATGGCCATGGGATGAAAGAAAAGAGGAATAAGAGATTAGTAGGAAATGAGAGAGACAGAAGGTAGGGAAAATCGGTTCAAACTGTCAGGAACAGTACTAAGACAGAGAAGGAATTAGTACTAAAAGAAGTATTAGTACTACGAGAGGTGAAGAACTCTCGAGAGAAGGAAAGAGTGAGTGAGAGGGAGGGAGAGAGAGAGAGAGAGAGAGAGAGAGAGAGAGTGAGAGAGTGATAATAAGAAAAGATATATATTATATGAAGAAAATGTACAGTAGCTAGGAGGCTTAAGACTGGCGTTGAACCGATTTGGTTCGAAATAATACCTTGTCCCTCCTTTTATAGTGTTCTAAGGAATACTCCTAAAGTTTCTAGAATGTTCCAAAGAAATTTGGAATATACATCAATTTTCTATAATAAGACATAAAAGAAAATAATATTCTACGTATTACAACATATAGTCTAATGGTCAAGAGCTCAACCCATGTAGCATAAGGTCATGGGTTCGAGTCTTGCCATATCATGACAAGGTGTATGCGAAGCGTGCCAATTCGGCAAGCAACACCGACATCCATCTCCGAAGGAGCGGAATGTGAGCAAAGGCGTACTCGACGTAATTCACTCCGATGTATGGGGTCCGGCCCAAACGGCGACATTCGGCGGATGCCGATATTACGTGCTCTTCATCGACGACTTCTCTAGGCACACTTGGATCTATCCGATGTGGCAAAAGAGCGAAGTGTTCGGACACTTCCAAAAGTTCAAGAATGAAGTCGAGAAAGCCACGGGCCGACATGTACGATGCCTTCGATCGGATGGCGGCAAGGAGTACTTCTCGGACGATTTCACAGCGTATCTTCGAAAGGAAGGAATTCACTTGCCGACACACTCCACAACAAAACGGAGTAGCCGAGCGCAAAAATCGGCACATCCTCGAAGTAGCACGGGCCATGATGAACGAGAAGCATATGCCCAAGTCATATTGGGCCGAAGCGGCAAATACGGCCGTCTACCTAATGAATCGGTGCACAACATCCGGCATGCACGAGGTCACTCCGCACGAAAGAATCTTCGGAAAGAAGCCGAACCTATCACATGTTCGGATATTCGGCTTCATTGCATACGTGCACATCCCCGACGAGAAGCGTCAAAAGCTCGACCCGAAGTGGAAGAAATGTATCCTCGTAGGATACTCACTGGAGCAAAAGGGGTACAAGTGCTACAAACCCTCAACTCGAAAATCTCGAGTAAGTTGAGACGTCGTGTTTGATGAGTCCGCGTCTTGGTACACACCAGAGACGACTCCGACTCCGACTCCGCTCGACCCGGAATCCGCTGAACAAGAGATAGAGGATGAAGATCATTCTACGGGCATGTTCGAAGAAAGTCCGATCACGACCCGTTTGAGCGGACCACAAGAGCCTTTGAGCGATCAAAGCACATCATGGCCTAGCCCGAAGATGGACAAAGGCAAGGAGAAAATGGCAGAATATGAAGACGATCGCTTCACCGACAATGAGTCAACTCACTCACTCGACAGTGAGTTCGGTGGTTTCGAGGTACCAATCGGAGCAAAGAAAGCCCTCATCTCTGCAAATGAAAAGCTCCGCCGATCCACTCGTGAAAAGAACCCCGTAAGCCGATTCGGCTACAACGATTATATGGCGTACCATTACGCCTTTATGATGAAGGTAGCGACGGTACGGGAGCCGAAAACCTTTTCGGAAGCCGCGAAGGACCCGCGATGGATCGAAGCAATGAACGAAGAGATGCAGGCACTACGGAAGAACGAGACGTGGGATCTTGTTCCCACCTCACCACACAAAAAGGCGATCGGATGCAGATGGATCTACAAGGTGAAGTATAACGCCGATGACTCCGTAAACCACTACAAAGCTCGACTCGTAGCGAAAGGATACGCTCAGACGCATGGCGTCGACTACGAAGAGACCTTTGCCCCGGTGCCAAAGATGACAACAGTGCGGACCGTAATTGCGCTTGCCGCGACGAAAGGGTGGCACCTCCATCAAATGGACGTCAAGAACGCCTTTCAACAAGGCGAATTAGAAGAGGGGGTGTACATGATCCAACCACCCGGCTTTAACTCGAGCACTCATCCAAAAGCCGTATGCCGACTCAAGAAGCCACTCTACGGCCTCAAGCAAGCACCGCGTGCTTGGCATTCGAAGATAATGCAATATCTTCATCAAATCGGCTTCCGTATGTCAAAATCGGACAACTCCCTCTGCATACAAAGCGATTCCGCAAGTCCGATCGTCATCATCTTATATGTGGATGATCTAGTCATTGGAGGTGAGCATCTCGTCGAAATCACTAAGGTCAAATCCCTCCTTTCCGACAAGTTTGAGATGACGGACATGAAGGAGCTCCACTACTTCCTCGGCATTGAGGTAACTCGGACTCCAGCCGGAATCATGATCTCTCAACGGCACTACATCCTCAATCTGTTATACAAGTTCGGGATGGCTGAGTGCAAATCCATGGCAACCCCGCTTGATCATAATCTCAAACTAGATGCGCACTCCGGCACCAAAGCGTGTGAGCCGACTCAGTATCGACAACTCATCGAGAGTCTCATCTACCTCATGATCACACGACCCGATCTCATTTATTCGGTCGGTCTCCTTAGCCAATTCATGCAAACACCGCGTGATACTCACTTGGATTGCGCTAAGCGAGTTCTACGATACGTGAGTGGCACAATGGATTGTGGCATCCTCTACAAGACTGCAATGCCAATACGACTCGAGGGGTACACCGACGCCGATTGGGCCGGCTACAAAGCTGATAGAAGATCAACCTCCGGATTTGTTTTCTCCCTCGGCAGCGGAGCAATATCCTGGAGTAGCAAGAAGCAGCCTACCGTCACTCTTTCGAGTACAGAGGCGGAATACAGGGGCGCAGCCGTAGCTGCGTGTGAAGCCGTATTGCTCAAGAGGATTTTGAAAGATCTGGGCGTACCCATCAAGGATCCGACTTCCCTTTACTGCGACAACATGAGCAGTATCTATCTGGCTCGGAACCCGGTGTTCCACGCACGGACAAAGCACATCGAAGTGCACTATCACTTCATCCGAGGAGCGCGTTCTGGCTAGCGATGTCGACCTACAACACATTAGCACCAATCTTCAAATGGCCGACATCTTGACTAAAGCCTTAAGAGCCGACAAGCTATGGCAATTCATGACCAATCTCGAATTGACGATCCCTGACCTACCAAGCTTGAGGGGGAGTACTGAAGACACTACGCAATAACGCATGGATTCCGCAACCACGCAACAAAGCCGCGAAGAAAGACGCAAGCCGAAGCACAGACTTCGCAACTACGCACGCAAGTCGAAGCACTAACTTCATAACTACGCACAACGCAAGTTGGAGCACGGATTCCGCAACTCCGCATACATGCGAGTCGACACGAGTTGACGCGGACTCCAGAATGCGAGTTGAAGCGGATTTCGGATACGGTCTGAAACCGACCCGACTTGAGCTTGAGGGGGCGTGTTGAGAATCAAGCTCAACTTGGTCTAGTGTGTGAACTCACCTTGAGAGTGAAGAGACACTCCAACGGTCAAGAGTCACCATTATGTCACCACTTTGTATTCTAGCATTTAGTATGAGTCATAGAATCATATTCTATGACACATAACTTATGAGCTTTCACATTCCCCATGCTCCATGAGGCTTGTAGTTAATGAAGAGAGAGGGTGACTACATAAAGCACCCTCCTCCCACCTTGTATTATGTTGAGTCTTTCTCCTTTGTTAATATACTTTTAACCTTGCGTATTCCTTGTCTCTCTCTCTCTCTCTCTCTCTCTCTCTCTCTCTCATACACACACATAACTCATATCTCTTCCGCTTCACAAGAATCCATCTCTTGATTCTTTACATCACCATTTGAGGTCGAAGGCTCAGGATAGTGGCAGCATGCGGTGTGAATGGGAGAGTTGTGTGGGGGTCCTTACAGGGTTTGAAACTAAGGAAGGCTGGGCAAAACATCTAAATCCACATGGTCATGGTTTTATAGTGCAGGGCGGCAGTGTATTCAAATGTGTTGGAATGGAACCTAGTACTAACTCTGGTTTTTTTGAGGAGATATGGATGTTGGTGGCATGCTTCTCGGTCTGGCACATTTGGACCAGACGATGTATGTTTGTTTTTCAGCAACGAAAACTCCCAAGCGGTGAGGTGTTGCTAAACATTTGGTTCGAGCTGGTATCTTGGTTGCGCAGACAATACAACGTGATTGAAGGGAACTCGGATGAAGCTGAAAGGGCTCGGTCGAAGTTTTTGCTAAAATGGGGTCGTTCTCCTATGATGGTAAATTCAGTGTCAGGGCCTAAATGGAACTATCGAGCACCGAGATGGTTGTTTCCGCCATTGGTTTCCATGAGTGGAGAGGAGTTGTAAATATGTGGTCACCATGTACAAAGTGTTAGCGGGATACTTTTGTTGTAAATAGTAGGGTGGGGATTATGGCTGATCTTTGATGTACTTCTTTTGCTAACTAATGGGAAGTAGTGTTTTTTTGGAAAAAAAATAAATTGTTAGGGTGTTACATCAATTGTCTTTGCATAGTATCTTGGTTGAACAAAAAGAGAACTTCAAATGCATAGGAAACGACCATATCACTATATTTATCAAATAGGCCAGATAGGAAAATGATGAAATAATAGTGAGTCATGAAATACAATCACCAATTGTATTGAAAAGTGTGAGTGAATTCTCCCTTGGTACTTGATTCAAACATGGATCGTGGCAATCCATATCTCATTTAGATAAAACAATCTTTAAGGCTTAAGTATTCTATATTAAGTAGTTAAGTTATCTTGTATTAGAGTATATTAACCTATTCTCCTTTCATATTTTCTTGTTTCTTAATTTATTAAGTCTTCAAATGAAGTTTTTCAGATGGAGTTTACTAATCTCTTAATAATGTTAAGCATAGTACAAACTTCAAAGCTAATGAGTATTTCACAAAGTGTTTCCCACTTTATTAGCATGCTTAAGAACAATTAATTTGTTTTCTTACCCAACTCACCTCCAATAGGGTAGATGTCTGCTCCAATTCCCCCACATGACCTTTGTGTGATAGAAATCCACCAAATAAGAAGTGGACTCAAGTACGATACACCAATATGAATTGATGATCGTCTAATAGAACCTATCAATATTGCCAAAAATACTTATGGTTTAAAACTTGTTAAGGAAAGCTAGAAATGTCAAGCTTGTCATACTTTTAAAAGTGAGCTTATAAGTCAATATAGTTACATTTGCAAATAATGCCCTCGTTCTCTTGGATGCAATACACATAAAAGCACAAAGGATCAAGTTCGACATGAATGCAAATTGTTCGCAAATAAAAATATTTGATATTAAATTTAAGTGCATAAGATGTGTGTGTGTAGGTTAGCAAGATTCTAAGGAAATATTTTTTATTGTAGAAAATGGGTCTAAATTTAGAATTGTGTAAGTCTAATTTTCAAATAGGAAAATTATCCATAAAGAGTGATTATAAATTGAGGGCACCACACTAGATGTGATTCATAAAATTTAACAGAATATTATACTAACACGTGGGCAATTGATTCTATGTATTATCAAGTAATTGGATTGTGGGTGTTACAAGTTGTCATTTGTGATGTCAATGAGGTGATCAAGATACAATGGAACTCCGATAGCAAATACATATGACATGAAGTATGACTACAAGAACATTTCTAGTAATAAATAACCAATGAGATGAGAAAGTACATACCTCCACATGTGATGGCAAATTGAGAAAGGCCATTATCATTTTTATACTATTGTTTCTAATATATCAAAATACACGCATACACGAGTTTCGACCATTATTTGCTAACACATGTATGTGTGTGCAACACACATGATTGTACATGCCAAACTACAATGTGGAAGCATTGACTCTATATGCCCACTATAGATTATATTACAAATAAAACATATCGATGACATAAAGCATGTTGTGTATAATGTTAAGGTTGTGCGTTCACATCTTAAATGGATTTGATATTTACGAACATCATAAAGAATGTTACATGGTTTTAAACAAATAATTAAATTTTCAAGTCCAAGGGAATAGAAAGTAAGAGTTAGTTAACAAGTCCAAAGGAATAGGTTGAACATTTAAAAACACTCATATTTTGACATTGAGTCTATTACAATAACAATTAACCAAGAAGTCTAAAGCAATGGGTAAATATTGTGCTCATTTGTAAAAAGCTTTCATATTTTGACCACACAAATGTTATAGTGAAAATAAATTACAAGTTGCAGTAAACTCATCTAATGATACTCCCATTGCAAATCATTCTTGACTTTGAGATTATGATGTTTACAATGATTAAATAGTAAGTCCAAAGTCAATGGGTCAATGTAACATCTCGTACTTTGACTTTCAAAATGATACACGAGTAGTTCTTTAGAAATTGCAAAAGCCATAGTCTAATTATGTTGATTGTGGAAAGAATTCTCGCTTTGACTTTGTGATTATTGCTTTAACAAGACCAAACCAATGACTCTAACAATGCACCCCTTTCTTGACTTTACAATTACACCACAAAAGAATAACCAAATATTTTTCTCCAAAAAGAGGCACATCAAATTCATTTCAATAGTCCAATGGTCCAAACACTAGCAAAATACAGTCTCCTAATATATAGCACTTCAAATTCAGAACCATAGCCGAAAGATCTAAAAAAAACAACATTGTTTGTAAAAGACAACACTAACAAAGTGCACCCATTATAACATATTCACAAAATATTGGTGTAAAATAATGATAGCAGATGAACTTGGATTTATCAATGCAATAGGAATATGTAATCATGGACACAATTGCATAACAAGTGACTCATTGATTAAAGTATCACTTATTGTTTCTTTCTATTGTGGGATTGGCTTCAAGATCTTCATTCTTGCACAAGCAATTGACTTAGATAGAATAGGATTCCTTTCAAGTCATTTGATTTTGGCCGGAAAGCAAGCAACTTGTTATTGATTGTAATAGTGTATTGGATTATTCAAAGTTAAGAAATTGCATTGAACCATGGACTTGTGACCCATAACTTTCACAACACATGCAAAAAAGAAAACATTAATGCCCTTAGATCTCGTTGAGAACCACATCAAAATAGTTATTTAATCATAGTCGTTTTGGAGATAGTGAAAATAATATATAGAGGTCAATCCTTAATAGTATAAAGATTGTCATAGAAAATATACATTTGAAACTCACTCAATACTTTGTGCCAATAGTTTTTTCCCCCACTTAATGACGAGTACTACAAGTCATTACAAATAGCAACAAGTGAAAGTGGTAATGATTGGAATTCTTAATCGTGGCTTAAAAGTAACTACAAGAGTATGAGTGAAATATACAATTTGCTAGCATTGCCCTTTACATTAAATGTAGTTGTTTTCAATAGTTTCGTGGTGGAATGGTAATTTGTAAAGCCATTTTAGGGAGCAAATTGTTAGACTGCATAGCTTCAACACTTAATCACAAATTAATAGAACCATTGCTGAAATTTAAAGCCAATCATTTAGGAGCTAATTGTGCATAATGCATAAACAAAATAAATAATATATGAAGTCATTTTACAATGATTTTAACCCTAGGTATATTTGGAAGTAGTATTACAATTTGGTATATTTGAAGGCTCGATGTTTGAAGGTATTTCAAAATGTGACTGAAAGACCTACCCAAATAATTTCGGGAATTTGGATAGAGATTGTGCATAATCTCAGAGGGATTTTGGATAGTATAAAAGGTAATACGCATCAAGCGGAGGCTAGGCGTGTGGAATTTCATGCCATTTGGGACATAGGTATATTTTATAGACGGCGTTTTGATAAGGTGGAGTGGTTCTACTCAACACCAAAGTGTTTATTTAAGTCGATGGTTAGAATTTAGAAAACATAGGGGATCGGTGGTATATCTTGTATGTTTAGCCGTATGGCGTTTTCTAATACTAATGTAGTATCTTTTTTTTGGAAAAAAGGAAAGAAAAACGATTTTAACCCTAGGGAGTACATAAGTAAAAAGCCAATATATGTACTCCACAATGTGATGCGTGATTTCTTTTTTCTGGCTATAACAAGTGTTGGCATGCAATTCCATATTCTTTAGTCGAATAATTGAATGCAATGTTATATGTCTATTTTTGCCTAACGATGGCACGTTTCTTGACCACTAGCAATTAGCCATGTTAAACTAAAAAAAAGACTACAAAGTTGAGTTTGAAACATGCCTAATACATATATGTATAAAGGTCATGCTTTCACTTAGCTTCTTTGGCCCACACTTCCCTTGACATGGTTTTACTACATTATTAGCTTCTAAGTTTTAGTTTATGCAAACAAAACCTCTTAGATAGCAAGCAAGATAAGTCGCTAGTGACAACCCAACATATTAAGGGGATAGCAAAAATGAAAAGGCACGTGCGTGCTAGAAAAGAGGAAGAGAATGGGATGGAGAAACATAAAGGTATTCATAAATGGTCAAGAGTGAAATGGAATCCTCAATGCAAAGTGACCCCCCTATCGACTACTGGGCAACAAATCAAATTGAAACTGACAGGCAAAAAGTGGTTCAAGGAAATGTGTGGGGTTGAGATGAAGAAGGACAGCATGTGTAGAATCAATATCTATAGACATTGTGAGGACAAAGATCAAATCGTTGGACTGTCCTATATGCTGGTCGTGGAAAATAAGGAGCCCCACAACATTGAAGAAGCACTCGGATGGTTGGAACAACAAATGGGTGTTCATGTAGATTCAACATATGGTACCGCAATAAGTGTGAAAAGGAAAAGACAATGGAAAGATGTCATGTTATGGAGCTCGGGCAAGGCGAATGAGCAAGGCATATGCTATATAAATGTGAAATTTAGGAAGTTGCCTCGAATGATCACAGAATTCATGGTATACCACCTTGAAATGGTGACACTAGAAGAGGATAATCTCCAAGATATGATCTTTGCGAACCTAGTGGAAGCTGAAAATGCATTGGCTGGGCCACTAAAGAGGCACGGTATATGCTAAAATGAATCTTAGCTTACTAACATGGAATATACAAGGAATTGGTGGTAGCCAATTCCACATGAAGAAGAATGTATTAGCTACTGAAATTCAGCGATGCACGGAGGCAATAGTGCCTGATGTTATCATGGTGCAAGAGCATCACCTAGATGGGGATAAGATCGACAAAATTGGAAACATCTGCCCTAGGAGTTGGACCAATACATGGTCGGCAGCTACGGGGGACAAAGAGATTCATGGGGGAGTACTCATAGCAATGAAAGCTAAGTATAATGTAGCATTCACAGGCAGAAGATGTTTAGTAGAGGGTCAGACTGTCTATATAAGGATAAAACATAGATATGGGCACTTGGGCATTCTGAACATATATGCCCCAAATTCTGCTACTGAAAGAAAGGAATTCTGGTTGCAACTAGAGGACAAGATCTGTGGATCATTGGAGGAGATTTTAATATGGTGGAGCAACAAGAAGATAGAAGTGGAAATGCAAATGGCACGGTGCAAGGGGCGGAAAAAGATGCATGGGATAAGTTTTGTTTAGCATATAATGTGATAGATTGTTGGAATGCATCTAACTTTCAGATGCAAAAAGAAAAATCTCTTCTATACTCTAGAGTAGGAGGAAGCGTTCATGGGAGGACAATGTCCAGGTTGGACAGATGGTATTTGGACCCTCGGCTCATAGATATGAAAGGCAAATGCATAATTTGTCCTGGAACGATGTTCTCAAACCATGCACCAATCCTATTACATATAAAAGAAAACAGTCGATGCAATCCACATAATGTGAAGGTGAGCAAGGAGTTGGTCATGGACAATAAATGGACTAATGATATAAGAAGACTATGGTCTAATGTCAAATGGATGTATCATGATCCCGCTCATAGGTTGGCTGGGAAAATTGAGGAATATGCATGTTTCTTTCGGAAGAAAGCAACTGAAATTAGAAAGGAGATGAAGGAGAAACTACAAAGAATGCAATGGACACTCGCTTGTATGCAGCGACTAAGAGAACAATACTTGAATAATGTATGGATTGAGGCCCAACTAGAGGAGGCAAAATGCAAACTGGATATGTATCAAAAACTAAGGACTACTAATGCCTATCGTAGTAAAGCAGTAAATTGGATGAGGGTAGGAGACCGTGTTACGAAAGGTTTTTTTGAAGTTGTAAAATGCAAAGGCTCTGGGACCCAACCTTCATGTTTGAAAAAGACAGATGGCACAATGACCACGTGCGAGGAGGAAATGCTTGAAATGGCCACGAGCTATTATATGCAACTACTGAATGTATGCAACGAGGAACATATTGAGCAGGATGCCTTTAGAAATATAATAAACAGGATACCGAAGAGAGTTTCGGCTCAGATGATGGACCGTCTAAATACCCCTATTTGTATACAAGAATTGTGGGATGCAATTTCAGATATGAACAAACAAAGTTGTGCAGGCATATATGGACTCCCTATATATTTTTACATCAAATATTGGGATCTAATTAAGGATGACATGTTGGAAGGGATGCAATACATTATGGCTGAAGGTTTAATGCCTCCGACAATGTGTCAAGGAATGATTTATTTAATTCCCAAGGATGGGAAAGATCTAACTATGCTTGATAATTGGCGACCTTTGACGATTCTCACTAATGCCTATAAGATCATGGCTAAAGTTGTAAGTAGTCGATTGGAAATGGTCCTAGGGGACATAATACATACAACGCAAACTGGCTTCCTCGAAAACTGGAGCATTGTTGACAATGTGATAACTTTTTGGGAGTATTCAGCATGGGTAGAGGAGCAAGAAGTGGACCTAGCAATAATGTTACTCGATTTCGAAAAAGCATATGACAGGATCTCATGGGAATTCCTAGAAGCAGTGATGGCTACCCTGGGCTTCGAGCAGCAATGGATCCTTGGATTGGTTGCCTTTTATAGGGATGCTTCTAGCCAGGTTTTAATGGCTGGAAGCTTGGGGAAGAGCTTTAGGATGACACGATCGGTATGCCAAGGATGCCCATTGGCCCCGTACCTATTCATTATTGCAGCGGAAGCATTGCATTATCAGATTAGTGATAGATATTGGCAAATACAAGGCCTTCCCCTACTCGAGGATGCAGGAATGATGCTTGATACAGAATATGCTGATGATACAACAATTTATGTTAAGGGGGATGCAAACAACTTGGACAGACTACAAAGTGCAATAAATGAGTTTTGTAGGGGGTCGGGTGCGAATATAAACTAGAATAAATCAGTGGGCATTTGGATTAGCAATAAGCCTGTGGTAAATTGGGCTCCAGACCCTAATTTCAGATGGTTGAGGAGAGGAGAAGCTACTAGATACTTGGGTTTCAAAATCGGGATGGACATTGATCGCTCAGAACACTACACTCTACTTGTGGACAAAATAAAAGCGAAGTTAATATGGTGGAATGCAAGAAAATTATCCTTTGCAGCCAAGATTGTGATTGCAAATCAGGTGCTAATGGCCACAATATGGCATATTGCAGCATGTTGGATAATCGCACCCAAGTTGATAAAATTGATAAAAAGGTTGATCAGAAATTTCTTATGGGGGGGCACCGAGGAAAAACATGCTTGTGCAAAGGTTGCATGGACTACACTCATAAAAGATAAAAGTGAAGGTGGGGTGGGACTAATAGATCCTGTGGTGCAAACGAAGGCTTTGCTAGGCAAATTGGTGGTCAGGAGCTTGCAACCACCTGAGGCACCTTGGAAAATTCTCTGGCAGCGCAGATGGAAGATGTGGTTGCCAAGACATGGTGGAAGTTGGCCAAGTAGCCCTTTTGGGGGGTTTGTGCCTGAAATGCGACCCAAATTAGAGATGTGGATGGGTTGATGATAGGACAAGGGAAAACATTGGCAAATTGGAAGAGATTTCTACGTAATGATGTGGGCACTTAAAAGGCTAGAATATGGAGGATAAACAGGAGTAAATGCATGCTAATGAGGATTACATATGCCTTTGCACGCAACGGGCAAATCTTGGAAGATGCAGCCATAAGCCCCTCTGAAATGGAATGGACAGGACTTATCGATGTTGAAAATTATATAATCAGAATTAAGGGAACGAAAGTCGGCTCTAATAGGCATGCTACTACAAAATAGAGCATAGAAGGGTAATATGTGAGCAACCAACCTATCAAACTAAAAGGCCGATTAGGTTGCTTGCAAAAAATGGAAAGGCTATGATAGTTGACCCCGAACCAAGTGAGCTCAAACCAACGACAGTGTGTTGGCCGATAGAAGGGCATTCAAATTAGCTATCATGGGACCCCGCAATGTATTTCTAGAAAACTCAAGGTCCAAGTGATGGTGCCAAGTTGGTGCAATTTTTCAGGTACAACACGAAAATCGGGAGGCAAATTATCCTAAAACAAGAACACTAAGATATTGCAGCTCGTAAATTTTGGATACAAGAGGGCATTAGTGAAAGGAGATTAGCTAAATTCTGGAAAATGATATGGCATGACAGCGGTGACCGCAAGATAATGATGTGCTTATGGCTTATTGTGCATAGAGCCTTGCCAGTAGGGGTGTGGGCTAAAGGCCCCAATGTAGACCCAAGATGTTGACAGGGGCTACACGCTCCGATGAACACCGCTCGGCCACAACCGAGCTTAGAATCAAAACACAGAAAAAAAACGGGGAATGAATGCACGACACAATGGAGAGAAGAGAACACAGGATGTTAACGTGGAAAACCCAAACTAGGGAAAAACCACGACAGCCCACAGACTGCAAACTATCACTATGTCACAATGTACAAATGGTAAAGCACCGAAGCAACGACCTCGAGCTTTCTATCTTCGCCACAAGCGGCGGTTACAACAGAGGCAACGACCTCTTCCTCTCTCTCACTCTCTCTGTACACAGTTGCACACTCTAATCTTGCGCCAACAAGAAATGACAACAACTAACTATTCTCTGTTTGCCCTAAGTCATATTTATACTAATATGACTTTTCGGCTATTTACAAATATAGCCCCGATGGACTCTCAGAAACATATTTACAAATATGTCCCTTCATCCGGTGAGCACTTCTCACCGGGCCTTCACCATCCGGCTCTTGCCGGGTACTCCTCTTCCGGTTCTCACCGGGTCTTCCGTAGCCGGGTACTCAACATCCGATTTCCCATCCGGAGGGACTTGTTTCCTAACAAACTCCCCCTTCACTCCGGCATGGGATGTCTCACTAGTCCGATCCGCTTCTAGCATGCATCCAGCTTCTCGGGTATCAGTACTTTGGTCAGCATATCTGACCCGTTCTCGGCCGTGTGGATCTTCGTCAGCGCAAACTCCTGGTCCTCTACTTTTTCCCGGATCCAGTGATACCTGCGGTGGATATGCTTCGTCCAGGAATGGTAGGCCGCATTCTTAGCAAGGTGGATGGCACTTTGACTGTCGCAATAGAGCCGATATTCATCTTGCTGGATACCGAGCTCTCCGATGAAGTCCTTCATCCATAATATTTCCTTGCCGGCTTCCACAGCCGCCATGTACTCCGCCTCCGTGGTTGACAGCGCAACCGTCTTCTGCAGCCTCAACTGCCACGAAACAGCTCCCCCTGCATATGTCATTACATACCCGGATGTAGACCGGCTGGTATCCACATCAGCCGACATGTCCGAATCGGTAAAACCGTCAAGTTGAGGTTTTCCGGAGCCGAATCGGAGACACATATTTGAAGTGCCCTTCAAGTACCGGAGTATCCATTTGACCGCGTTCCAGTGCTCCTTGCCAGGATTGCTCATAAACCGGCTCACCACTCCGACTTCGTATCCTATATCCAGTCGGGTACACGCCATTGCATACATCAAGCTCCCGACGGCAGAGGCATATGGAACCTTCATCATATCAGCCTTCTCTGCTTTCGTCTTTGGGCTTTGCTTACCGGATAATCTGCAGTTTGCCGGGAGTGTCGATCCGACCAGTTTCGCTTCTAACATGTTGAACCGTTGAAGCACCTTTGTCACGTACTTCTCTTGTGACAACCACAATTGCTTCGTTGGCCGGTTCCGGATTATATGCATCCCCAGCATCTGTCTTGCCGGACCCAAGTCTTTCATTGCGAAAGTTCGGTTGAGAGCCTTCTTCAACATCCGTATTCTGGCTTGGTCCCGTCCGACGATCAACATGTCATCCACGTACAGAAGGAGTATCAGGAAGTCGCCTCCTTCGAACTTCTTCACAAACACGCAGTGATCGGCCTACGTCTTGTGGTACCCTTGATCGGTCATGAAGGAGTCGAACTTCCGGTACCATTGTCGGGGAGCCTGCTTCAGTCCGTACAAGCTCTTCTTCAACCGGCATACCAGGTGCTCCTTCCCTTTCTCCACAAATCCTTCCGGTTGCTGCATGTAGATCTCCTCTTTGAGATCACCGTGAAGGAATGTCGTCTTCACATCCAGCTGCTCTACGTCGAGGTCCATGCTTGCCGCTATACTCAGCACCGTCCGGATGGAGGTCATCTTTACTACCGGGGCAAATATCTCGTCGAAGTCCACGCCCTTCTTCTGCTGGAACCCCTTCACCACGATCCTGGCTTTGTAGCTCAGGGGGTTGCCGGCATCTCCCGGTTTCAACTTGTACACCCACTTATTTCGGAGTGCTCGCTTTCCTTTCGGCAACTCCACCAATTCGTACGTATGGTTCTCATGCAAGGAATCCATCTCATCCTGCATGGCACTTAACCATTTGCGGTTGTGGGTGTCATCCTTCGCCTCTACGAAGCTTTCTGGCTCCCCCTCATCGGTTAGCAGCACATGCTCTGCATCTGGAAATCTCCGGGGGGGGCTTCTCTCTCTGAGAGGATATCTCCGTCTTTGGGCTTCGGTAACCGGGCCCTCCATTCGCTCTTCATCCGAATCCGATTCGGGGTCTTGGACGGTTCCGGTTTCAGCTTCCTCTACTTCTTCTTCTGCCGGTTCGGTATCCTCACCGTAACCGGCTGGTTCCTCGAGTGCTAACCGGTCTCTTGCCGTTTGGGTTTGCTCATCGTAGAATCAATCCTTGCCGGTCGACTCGGAGTTCATTATCTTCTTCTCCGACTCCCAGTCGGCGAGCGTCTTGTCCTCCATGAAGATAATATCTCAACTCTGGAATACCTTCTTATCGACCAGGTCCCACACTCGGTAGCCAAACTCATCGTCGTCATAACCGAGGAATATGCATGGTCGGGTCTTCAGATCTAGTTTTCCTCTCCGGTCCTTAGCTACATTCACATACGCAAGACACCCGAATACCTTCAGATGCCGGTAGGATACTTCCTTACCGGTCCATACTCTCTGTGGCGTGTCTCCGTCCAAGGGTACTGAGGGTGATCTCTTTATCACATATGTCGTTGTCGACAGTGCCTCAGCCCAAAACTTCTTGGGTAGTTTTGCATGCACCAGCATACTCCAGACCCTCTCCATTATGATCCGATTCATCCTCTCGGCCAGTCCGTTTAGTTCTGGCGTCTTCGGCACGGTAAATTCGAGCCGGTTTCCCTTCGAGCTACAGTACTCCTCGAACTGCCCCCGGTATTCACCTCCGTTATCTGCTCGAACCGCTTTCAGCTTTCGGCTGGTTTGTCTTTCCACTCTCGCGTGGAGCTCTTTGAAGACGGATAGCACCTGATCCTTCGTCTTCAACGGTGTGGCCCACAGCTTCCGGCTATGGTCATTTATGAATGTCACGAAGTATTGCGATCCTGCATGTGACTTCGTGTCCACTTGACACACATCAGTATGCACCAACTCCAGTGGTGCATTACGTCTCATCAGTGGCCTTGGTCGGAAGGAGGTCCGGTTTTGCTTACCGGCCAGACAATTAGTGCACTTCTCCAAGTGCACGTTCTTCACTGGAATGAGGTTGTCGTCTGCAAGCCTCTTCATCCCCTTCTCGCTCATGTGACACGGCCTTTTGTGCCACAGCTCACCAGCAGTGTCGGATGCCACGTTCACTTCCTCCGGACATAACCAGGCATTCATCAGGTACAGCGTGTTTACCTTCCGGGCCCGAGCCACAATCAGGCTCCCTTTGCTGAACTTCATAACACCGTTCCGGATGCTACCCGTGTAGCCTTCATCATCTAGCCAACCGGCTGATATCAGGTTCAAACGAACCACTGGAACGTGTCAGACATCCTTCAACAGCAGCTTGCATCCGGTTGGTGTTGTCAACCACACGTCTCCTATGCCGACAATTCGGCATGTACCTTCATTCCCCATCTGGACACAACCGTGATCACCGGCTGAGTAGGATGAGAAGCATTTCCGGTTCGGGGTAAGGTGGAACGACGCTCCAGAGTCGACCACCCAAGTCATCTCGTCGCCGGCAAGGTTTATCTCAGTCTCCTCGGTGATGACCATCAACTCTTCTTCACTTGCCGCGATTGTCGTCGTTCCCTTCCGGTTCATTCCCCTCCGGTCTTTACCGTTCCGGTCTGGTGTCCGCTTCGAATCGGTACCGTCGGTTTCCTTGTCTTTTCGGAAGTGCTGACAGTTCTTCTGGAAGTGTCCCGGCTTGCCGCAATAGAAGCAAGTAGGCCTCCCCCTTGACTTTGACCGTGTCCCCGACTTTTTCCGGTTCTGGGGGCTACGGTTCCTTTGTCTTCCGCGTTCCGATTCAGTAAGGAGCACTTTGGAGTCGGAGCTCATATCCTTATCTTTCCGACACGCCTCCTCATCTAGCAAGCTCGACTTCACTCTTGCTAGGGATAACCGTTTCCCTTCCGGCCTGGCATTGCCCAAAGTGACAACCAACATCTCCCAGCTATCCGGGAGAGAACCGAGCAGGAGTAGCGCTAGTACCTCATCGGCGAGAGGTACTTCCAATGATGTTGCCTGGTGGATCAGCCCCTGGAAGGCATTCATGTGCTCCGCCATGCTGGAGCCATCTTGGTACCGGAGTCTTACTAGCTTCCGGAATACCAAAACCTGATTAAGAGCATTTTTGTTTTGAAACATAATGTCGATCTTCTCCCAAAGCTCATGAGCCTTGCTCTCTTCATTGAAGTTGTTGTATAGGCTCATGTCGATGAAGCACCGTATGTACGCCGTTGTCTTCATGTGCATCACCTGCCATATCGTGGCGTCAATTTTGTCCGGTCTCTTGTCCCCGAACTTAACCAGCAACCAAAGATCTTTAACCACGAGCACGTCCCTCATCTTCGACTTCCATACCGAATAGTTGGAGCCGGTGAGCTCGAACATGCCTCCCAACAAATCGTCCATTTTCTGTGTCATTTTGCTCTGATACCACTTTGACAGGGGCTACATGCTCCGATGACACCGCTCGGCCACAACCGAGCTTAGAATCAAAACACAGAAAAAAAACGGGGAATGAATGCACGACACAATGGAGAGAAGAGAACACAGGATGTTAACGTGGAAAACCCAAACTAGGGAAAAACCACGACAGCCCGCAGACTGCAAACTATCACTATGTCACAATGTACAAATGGTAAAGCACCAAAGCAACGACCTGGAGCTTTCTATCTTCGCCACAGGCGGCGGTTACAACAGAGGCAACGACCTCTTCCTCTCTCTCACTCTCTCTGTACACAGTTGCACGCTCTAATCTTGCGCCAACAAGAAATGACAACAACTAACTATTCTCTGTTTGCCCTAAGTCATATTTATACTAATATGACTTTTCGGCTATTTACAAATATAGCCCCGATGGACTCTCAGAAACATATTTACAAATATGTCCCTTCATCCGGTGAGCACTTCTCACCGGGCCTTCACCATCCGGCTCTTGCCGGGTACTCCTCTTCTAGTTCTCACTGGGTCTTCCGTAGCCGGGTACTCCTCTTCCGGTTCTCAACGGGTCTTCCGTAGCCGGGTACTCCTCTTCCGGTTCTCACCGGGTCTTCCGTAGCCAGGTACTCGACATCTGGTTTCCCATCCGGAGGCACTTGTTTCCTAACATATGTAGTGCATGTGAACAACTAGAAAGCATTTCCCATTGTCTTTGGGAATGTCATGAGGCTACGGTAGTATGGAGAAGGGCATTACGATTGCTTTGCCATGCCTCTAGCTCATTTACCCTCAATTGGGGACATGCTTGTTGGAATTGTCTTGATGATGACGTAGAGAAATTTGATAGCACATGTACAACTATGTATAGAGGGGAGAATGGAACTATTCGAGTGATCGTTGGTAACAGTGCACCTAGAAGTAATGCCCAGAAGCAGAAAATTGTAGATCTATGGATGTTGCTAGCACCCATTATCATATGGAACATTTGGACCGCAAGATGTACCAGGGTATTTTCAGCAAACAAACAGCGTCCAGCAGAATCTATTAACCTAATATGGCACATGCTAATAACTACATTGAGGGCCCAATATGAGTGGATTGATGGAACAGATGATGCTTCAGGTTTAATGAGGCTGAAATTCAGAAAACGATGGTGTACTACACTGATGGCTACAGAAATTGGAGTGGATATACGATGGCAATACGTAGTACCGAGATGGTTGTTCCCCCCTCCCATTAGATGATAGAGGAGCGTGAATGACACGACAAACATGGAGAACAAACATGTGGGCTATTTAGTGTAAGATATATAAGTGATGTAGTCCATATGGAAGTAGGTAATGTCTAAAGTTGTGTATTGTATGTCATTTTAATTAATGGAGTATATTCTTCTTTTGGGAAAAAAAAAACCTCTTAGATAGCACGTAATGTTTGATCCTCTTCTTGTCCTTACAATTCTCAACCTTATGTTCTACTAGTGTGAACGAAATCAAATCTTGGAAGATGCAAAAAATAAGTACAAGCTTGACATGATGTAATGGTCATAAGGAAAATGGGGACTTAACTTCTCGGTCTTATGTTTCCTCAAGTGAGAAATCAATTGAGGCTTTCCAATGAGCATACAATGGATTTTCCTAGTGTGAAAGAACAAAATCAAGTTATAACTTAAAAGGGGCAAAAGAAATGGCAGTACAAAATGGTCAGAGAGATTGATAAAGACTTTATCCTTGAGCTTATGTTTCAATGGCAAGTGTGAACAAACAAAACACAATACCTCTCCAAAAGGTGCAAAAAGTGAACAACTAAAAAATTGACAATAGAGTAATGAGGATGTGACACCATGTGATCGAAGAGGTGTCAATGGCATAAACTTCTTATCTTGCAATTTGCAAGAGCCTTAACCAAACCATACCTTGTCTACTTAGCATTGTGTATGAGCCAAAAAGTGATCAATAGAAATATTAGCTATGCTATGATGTCATGTATACTAGAGAGATTTGCTCACTCATGTGTGAACACAACGAAGCCTTGTCACTTAGCATTGCAATGTCAAAGGGATACTTGAGAAATTTGCTCATGTGTGAACACAATGAAGTCTTGTCACCTTAGCATTGCAAGGTCAAATAGATACTAGAGAGATTTGCTCATGTGTGACTAAAGCAAAGCCTTGTCACCTTAGCATTGCAAGGTGTGAACAACAAAATTGGGAAAAGTTCATTGTTGTAGAATACTTAGCATACAATATGCATAGAATACATATGCGAAGTATTCTAACTTTTTAAAAAAAATACTTAGAATACATATTTTAGATATAAAATACGTTAAATACTTAGAATACATGTAGGATACTTTAAATACATAGAATACTTGTAAAATAAGTTCAATACTTCTTAAATCTTAAAGTTTTTTTCAAAAAAAAAATAATTTAATTTTATAAAAATTTTAATGCAATGCGTGAACAACAAATTTGGGAAAAGTTCATTGTTGTAGAACACTTAGCATAGAATACGCATAGAATACGTATGCTAAGCATTCTAACTTTTTTTTAAATACTTAGAATACATGTAAAATACGTTTTATTCTTCTTAAAATTTAAAGTTTTTTTGCAAAAATAATATTAATTCAAATTTTAAACTTTTTTGAAATGTTAAATACGTAGAATACGTCAAATTTTTAGAATATGTGGAATATGTGAAAATTTGAAACATGGTAGTTCTAAAACGTAGAATACATGCAGAATACTTCAGAGTATTCTAAAACCTATTGTAAACGTAGAATACGCGTTTTAATAACTATGGAAAAGTTAACAAGGGAGAGTGTGTGATGCCATTGTTGAGGACATTGACAGATAATTAAAAAGTTCTCAACCTTATGATTGTAATGTTGTGCAAGTTTGAAAAGCAACCAAGTCTTAAGTCAAGCCTCAGAATTATGATTGTGACCATCAAGAGACAAAAGATAAAAGAGAAAATGAAGAAGTTGACAAAAGAGAGAGGTGACTACAAGGCTAGAGAGAGAGGTGACAGTATTTTAGCATCCTCAAAAGGTTGAAGAAAGATGAGTAACTTTACATAAGATCTTGAATAGAAGTAGCGTCAACAAGCATTTTTGAATGGTAATGTCCATGGGACAAGACAAGCCCATGGTGAGGATAAATGTTGGGTTCTCTCAATTGATATCTTTGATCTTAGAGAGAGAGAGAGAGAGAGAGAGATTTTTAACATGTATGGGAGATAGACTGTGATCTATGAGATGGGTTTTGCAAGCCACGGAGATAGATTGCGATCTACGAGGATTGGACTGGTGTTCTCTCAATGAGAGATATTCCAAAGGTGCCATCGTTGGGAGAATTTCATTAATAGTGGCCTATGTCTTTGATTGTATATTGTATAAGGTCTTGGCAAATTTATTTAAGAAGTATTTACCATAGTCAATCCAGTAACTCAATTTGGAGTCGCCTTATAAGTTGCAACTTGCCCTTACGAGATTAGTTTGTAGAAGATGCTCACTTAGTCCATTATTGTTTTCTATAGTTATCTCTCCTCTTTCAGTGATGTTATTGAGGCTTGCAAATAATGGAGATATTGTTGGTCTAAACCGTCCATCTAGATATTAGGTTGTGGTGCAAGTTTTCATATGATTCTTTTGTAATTTATACATGCCTCACGAGAAGAACTTGAGAAGGGTACGAAAATTTGGGATGAGTTCACTTGGGCTTCAAGATTACATATTTATTAGAGGAAGCCTCACCTAATGTCTTGTAGTTAGATGGATATAAAACGTTTAGGATAAAAATGGTTAGTTATTTGAAAACACTCTATTTTTTTACTTTTGGGTAGGCTCCATGTAGTTCTTTGAGTTGCCCATAGTTGCATAGTTGCAATGCAAATCTTCCACCCATGTTTGTGTTGATTGACCACAAACTTTTGTGGTAGAACTTAGTGGAAATTAGGTTGATTTGCAAACCGTCATTTATTAGTGCTACCACCATCTCTTTAATATCCTTGATTTTCACCAAAGTCTCCATTTGGGAAGCCCACTCTTTATTCGAGTTAGTACCACCATTGAATAGAGTGGAATATAATTCTTTGCAAAGGAAGTTGCTTGTGTCTTCTTATGGGCAAGATGAAGAAACATTGAATCATTTTGGATCATTGCAATGCAATGATCATTGCAACGCGAGAGCATCTTGCCAAATATGGTCACTTATTTTTGCATCTTAAGGGCTTGTCCAACCATTATTAAGGAATAATATTATGGTAGGCAATGCATTGGTGGATATGTATGCACATTGCCAACTATGGTGAACTCACTCAAGCACAAGAGATTTTTAGTGGATTTCTAATTAGAACCAGGATGGATATATGGTTGTCCAATGTTTCAAATGTATGTTGAAATCAGGTTTAAAACCTGATGCAACCACATTCACATGCAATATTCATTGTAATAGTGGACTATTTTAATACCAATGGAGGATATTTTTTATAGAAAAAAAAAGGAAAAAAAGGAAAAAAGAGTTGTTTGTGTCTTCTTCATTGCTATTACGTTGATAAAGAAAAGAGACATTATGATCCTACTTTAGTCACTTGTTTTGCCGAGGGTTTGTTGAAGTGAGAGACATTGTTGATGCATGACACATATCACACGTTTTGCCTAATTATTGGTTTGTTTGGCAAAAATTGCAGAGAATGTCATTGATGTTGTCATTCAAGGGGAATGACTCACTTATGAAAAGTAACTACTAATATCTACACCACTAGAATCACATCGATTGTTATAGTCTAAGGCACAAGAGTGGCATGTGAGTTACTCTAATAATTTATTAGTGCAAATTTTGGCGTTCTAAATTTCCATTTCTAGTAAAAGTGTTTTTTTGGAACCGGATTAGGGCCCCACCTCTAAAAGTGACATGGATTGAAAATTAAAACTCCTTTTTGTACAGGTTATTCGAATATAGCCCTAAACCCTAAACCCTCCAAGATAACGGAGAGTCAACTCCTTGGAGACCATGAAGTCATCAGTGAGAAGGCATATATGGTATCTAGTTTAGGAGATGTGATAGATGGTATAACAAAGATTGTAAAAGGAAAAGAAATAAAGTCATGACTTTGGGTAAGTAAACTAGGGTTCTAATAAAAGGAAAGTAGTAAGAAGGATTCTGAAACCACTATCTTTACGTTGATACCCAAATAAGACATGTGCCCCACTACGATAAGATGAAAAGGAAAATGGGGCGAGCGAGCAAGGGAATGGCCTAAGAGAGACTGAAGGAAGGGAGACTTGTAGAAGAAGCTTTGGCTCGATACTAGATTGCCAACAAAATAAAAATAAAAATGGACTATGTCTTGATGTTGGATCATTGGACAACGAGAGAAGCTTGGAAAACGGACAAAAACGGAACATGGTCCCGATGCCAGGCATCGTAATTGCCATGTATGGGGGAGGCGTGGTGAGAAAGAGAACAAGCAATGGTCTCGTGGGTGAGTGCCGGGCAGACTGCCAGAGACTCGAGAAACTGAAAGAGAAGGTTTCGATGAGAGAGAGAGAGAGAGAGAGAGAGAGAGAGAGAGAGAGAGAGAGAGAGAGAGAAATATTAATGTCTTCTAAGGCCAAAATTGGCCCATGAGACAAATGGTTTACAACAAAAAATGGGATATTTACCCATTCATCGAAAGAGACAGAGAGAGAGAGCGAAGGACGGGACCCAAACGGAAGAAAGATATATGTACATATATGTAATTATGTGTCTTTGAAGAAGCCAAAATGGCCTATGAGTAAGACCAAAAAAGAGGTGAATTACATCTTAGAATGTTGTCTCCTCTGTGTATAGTGAGAGAGAGAGAGAGAGAGAGAAGAAGACAAGAAGAGATGACGGAGACGTTAACGGCGCAGAAGGAGACGTTGACGGAGAGTTAACGGCACAGACCATGAAAGTAAAATGACGAGGAGAGAGGACCGTGTGGAAGAAAGACCGTGTCGTTGCTCTGTCTCTTTTTGTGAGAGAGAAGAAGGAAGGACAGATCTGTAAATAAATGGAAACTCTTTTCTGTCTTTCCAGCCAGAGGCATATAAATTCAGAGCTCTTGATTCCCTCCCCACACCCCCCCCCTACAAAAACCCTGTTTCGTCAATCAATCCACACTCAGAAGACAAAAAAACGAAAAAAAGAAACCCTCTTTGGTGTTCTATTTCAAAAAATCTCCCCTGTGTCAATCCCAACTGATTCCATGGCTTCTTGTGATCAGGAGCTTCTTCTCAGACCAGCTCTCGCACATCTTATGCAGTTCAACGCTCAGATTTGCTACTCCTTCCAGAAGACAAATTTCCCTCTTGTTATGTCACCATCACCATCACCATCACCATCATCATCTTCAACAACAACAACAACAACAACAACAAGTCACAAAGAACATAGAGCTCTCAAGGTCTCCCCTAAGAGGAACAAGCCCGCAAAGTTGTCTATCCCGGACCACGCGAGGTTGGCTTCTTTCCATAAAGCCAATCAGTTTCAATTGATCGAGGAGGAATCCTCTTCGTTGTCGACATCATATTCGTGTCATCAGTCTGACCCTAATGACCTATTTGGGCTGGCTTTCAAGAAAGGAAGGAAATTTGTCATGGAAGATGGTTACTCAGCCCTTCCTAATTTCAAAGGTCAGCCAAAGCAAGGCCTTTTTAGTGTTTTTGATGGCCATGGAGGCATAGATGCAGTAAAGTTTGTAGCTGAGAAGCTCGGTGAGAACATAGCTATGGAAATGGACAGTGAAGCAAGCATAGAGGATGCCATGGTAGCTGGATATGCCAATACAGACTCACAATTCCTATCTAAGGTATATATATATATATGTCACAGATTCCACAGAGATGCATATAAATTCACACATTCATGTGCATGTGCATAAACATAGATACTATGCACACTCATAGATATTGCATGTTGACATCCACTTCTACACATACATATATACAAGCACATGTATGTATGTATTGGACATGTACATAATACACACATGGATATTCCATGTTAGATCAATGGGGTTTTTTTCTGCCACTTGTGTTTTTTTCAATCTCCATACAATACAAATATTCACATTATATATACACACAGACACAGACACATAAGTAAATAAATATGTGCACATGAGATTTTTGTAGATAAATGGAGGCTTTTCTATGCCCTCATTTTTCTTTTCTTTATATGTTACACACATTTGGTTTACAAGACTAGTCTCCTTTTAATCATGCATGTAACTCTGGTAACATGCAGAAATGGATGTTGCATGTATAGACCAAATCAAGCCTTTGTTTTTATGGAATCATTTGTGCTCATTGTTGCCTGAATATATGTTTCAATGATTAGGATGTGAATAGTGGGGCATGTTCAGTCTCGGCTCTGGTGACCGAGGGACAATTGGTTGTGGCAAATGCTGGTGATTGCAAGGCGGTCCTATGTAGGGGTGGTAAAGCCGAAGCACTCACGACTCTTCATCGTGCGAACAATAAAGAAGAATGCCAACGGATTGAGGACTTGGTAAGTGATCCTGTAAAACATACCTCAAAACATTAAGCTCACGTCATGAATAATTTTGAAGTAGTTTATATATGGAGTTGATCTTTTTTTTGGACAATTAATCTACAAGGTTTAATTAACATCTCTTAATCTTGCATGGCTTCTATAACTGATTAATCCATACATATTTATTTTTTATGATGATACGATATTTAAAGTCAGTAAGTTTTTTAGTGTTGATGGACACTATACAAGGTTTTGTAGATTCTTACCAGTGTATCCCTCTATGTTTGAAAATTACAGGGAGGTTTTATAGATTGTATCAATGGAATGTGGAGACTTCAAGGCACATTAGCAGTGACAAGAGGTTTTGGGGATAAGAACTTGAAGCGATGGGTATCTTCCAAGCCCGATGTTAAGAAGATTAAGATTACTCCGGAATGCGAGTTTGTAATCTTAGCATCAGATGGACTATGGGACAAGGTAACTACTACACACAACCACAGTTATATATGTTTATAATGGATCATGATATTTGAGCTCAAATTTGAAGCACGTTAATATGCTTATGTTTGATTGTTTTTATCGATATTTATTCTGATGAATGGTTTGTTGTTTTCAGGTGAGTGATCAAGAAGCCATTGATTGTGCTAGGGAAGTCTTGTTGGCATCAAATGTGTCATCGACCATGCAAGGGCAAGGTTCTTCAACCAAACAACACAAGGATGGCGATTTGAAAATGAATGCATGCAACATGCTCATCCAAAAAGCATCGAGTAGAGGGAACATTGATGATATTACTGTGATGATAGTGCCCTTACAAAGCTTCTGTTATCACATGGAGGCGAAAAGCTAACTTCTATTGCATCAGCTAAAACCTAATTAAGATTGCATTGGATTCTAAGATTTATCCAAAACTACATCATATCTATCATATTGGTTGTAGTATGTTCGGGAACCAGAGCCCCGATAAAAGTTCAGCATCTTCTACACAAATGTTGAACATAGTTGAATGGTGAAAGCAGATATAATTGCTTTGGTCTTTGACCATTGTTATAAGCGGACGCGTCGAATTCACAAACCTGATGCAGAGAGATTATTGATATGCCACAAATGGCAAAAAGGACTTCATTGACACCCAACTAAGAAGGGTGTTTGTGGGTTCCTCCATTATTTCTTATTTTAACCTTTTTTATTCGTGTTCATTGGATACGATTCTATTAACCCATCTACCAACAAGAAGAATTCTCAGTAAACTAGAGAAGTACTTCAATTTCTGATGTACCTGCAATTTTTTATTCATTACCCAAAGTGGAGGGATGAGATAATGATTATTATCTTGTTTGTTGCAATGTTTGTTTGTTTGCAATGATATATCTATATGTTCTCCCTTGCATTTCCAACTTGCTTCATAGAACGTACCCTAGTTCTTTGATAGGAATGATCTCCTTGCTAAATAACAATGAAATGTTGCCGTTCATAACCTACAAGAGATCATGGAAAACATACAATACCAAGTAGAGTCTTACTCATCATACCTTCACTTTCTTTGGTGAGCAAGAGGTTATATGTTTTCCATGATTGTGTTCACATATGGCTTATCTAGACAAAAGGATAGAGCTTTTGTGTTTAATGTAAACATACAAGAACAAACAAATTGCTTTGTGAGATTGCATATACATGCAATGTGCATGTTTATAGAAAAGTAACTTTCCAAACACCATATTGCAACATATTTGCCATAACTAGTGCATTACATGCAATGCGCATAAACTTGAGAAGATGCATTGATGTGGTAGTTTTACTAGTCTTCACGATTCAAGTTATAAAGAAGTAAATATACAAACAACATATCTCAAGATATTATCCTAACCATAGATTGACATATTCGCATTCGTCGGGTTTCCCATTCGAATGCAAACGAATACGAATACGAATGGCTCATTAATTTCTCACTTTTTATTTCCTCAAAATTTATGGATTATTTTATGTTGAAATTAAAAATAGTACTTCAAACTAATCATATCTTCAAAGTTCATATTAATTAGTAATCATATTTGTATAATAAATTTAAAAATATTCGTTTTTAAAAAATTAATTAATTAATTAAAAGTTTCATAAACTCTCTTGACACTATAATCTATTAATGAATAATTGTTTTTTTTGGTGAAATACGTTTATTTAAATAATTAATTAATTTTTTTATATTTATTTTACAAAACGAATGGTTTTTTAATATTCTTGGGGCCATTTTGTATTCTCGAATATCACGCATGTGTCAATCTATGATCCTAACAATGGTATTGCTTGTAATGCATGAAGAAAGAAAAATTAGAAAGCCCATGTGTCTATGTATATACATATACTTGACATACTACATGCACACATATAATTATATGTACGTATACCTATATGAGTAGGAAGAAATTGGTATGAGAAAGTGTATGATAAAGTATAAATGTGCAATTCGGTAAGGCTAGTTATGAAAACAATAGGTTCTTTATGGTTTTCATTGGCCATAGATTATAAAGAATTTGATAAAGAATTAAATAAACTTCACCCAATCAAGAGTTTTTATCACTTGACCATAGATTGACTACACATCGTGATATCACATCTTGACACCAATAACTAATCAAGCTATATTTATCACAATCAATTTTTAACATCAATTTATTATAGCTCCCAAATTTCTCGATCTTACACATGAGAGGACATTAACTTACATGTGACAAGCATTTCCAAAGGTTTGATGGGAGGGAGGGGGAAGAGGGAGAGAGAGCTTTTGTATGCCCATTATTGCTTTCCATTTCACTCGCTCGATTCTTCTTATTGTGCATAAACGAACAAATGTGCAAAATTGGTTGGACATTCTCTCATCATGGAAATAATTTATAGCTCGAGCACTAGTAGATAATTGCTCATGTTCTTAAAAGCTCTAGCCAATGATATAGCTAAAGCCTAGGAAGTGTGAAGTGCATTTGCTTTGGCATCTATGTTACACAAAAATATGCATAAGTTCATGTTTGGCCTATGCACTAAGAGAAACCTTGTAAATCTTGGACGACCTAGACAAATATTGATACAAGGTAATGTTTGTCACAACTTATGTTGCAATATTCGTGTTTATGTGTCACCCTATCAAAGTTTCACGTGGATGTTGAGTACAACTTAGTTATTTGCACTCAACTCAAAGTAGTTCTCAATCGAGTATGGTTATTTGCTACTTGGATGAAAGTGTACAAGCATTAATGATCCCCATGATTTCCTGTCTTTCCCCATTGCACCCTTGATTGTCTCATCCACTAAAGTGTGCATTGTATGGAAAAGGTTGATCTATCATGATCAAATGAATCCTCGCCAATATGTTGTCAATAGTGCTCAGTCATTTTAAGTGTTAAACTTTACAATCTCTTTTGGTCCAATGCTTAATGCATTCCTACCAACCAATTTTGAGATTGATTAAATTATAGGCAATTGTTAAAGTGAAGACAATATAATAGTTCTCTACTCTTAGATGTACTTGTATACTCGTGACACTTGCATTTTGATGTTAAAGGAAAGTCTCAACGCTAACTTCAATTGCATAGTGAATTAAAGTATATTAAAAAATGTTATTTTAGTGCCATACAAACATCATGGCATTCAAAAATATGCGAGCAAGGTTCACATACCTCCTAGATATGATCATATTTGTCTATCATTATCCCCTTGCCTATTCTTGAGGCCCCTACTCTAGGATTGTTGGCAAATGAACTTTGGAAAGATTGATAACTCAACAATACCCGTAGTGTACACCAATGAAATCATTAAATTGGTACCAATAGTGTATTAAATTGACATACACCAAATCAATACTTGCAAGCCATTTTTTTATATACAATGATTGAGACGAGATATTAGATTCCCTACATGTCCAGTTGCTAACGCAATTTGGGTGGTTATGTCGCTAGTTTGGGCATCATTAACTAGTTTTGTGATCTTCTCTTGGGCTTTTCCTTAAAGAGCAAAAGCTTTACCTTCCCATGTATAAGGTTGTGTTTCACTACCTTAGGTATTAGGGTATAAGGTGGAGTTTTACTACCTTAAGTATTGTACCTAGTAGGAATGTAGTATGAGAAATTTTGTTTGATGATCTTCATGGAATATCCTACAACGAATTTTCGCTAAAGTGAAATTTCATTCAGCAACTCTCACAAGTGAGTTCCATGGGCACTTTACCTTGTCCTCATAAGTGTCACCTTAATGTCAACATATTTTAAAACAAACAAAGAGATAATAATAACAAGGTGATTTCATTCAAATAGGTGGGTATAACATTGTGAACTGAATTTTGAGAATAGTAAAAGAATGACTTAAATTGTAGCCCCTAGAGTTCTTTATGTGATTTTCTAAATCTCTCTCTTTTCTTATACCTAAAGAAATTTTAATGGACTCTCTCGCACGCGACAATAACATGGTATTAAAGCATGTGATAGAAAGCGTCACTTTATTAATACCTTAGAGAAAGTAATTGATTAATACGACGTCAAAAGACTCAAAACCCTAATTTGTATAGGATATAACAAAAAACAGTTTTGAGAAAATAAAGTGTGCAACAATAATCATTGAATTTCTTATAGGTCGCTTTTAGCATATCGATGAGTCTTAGGTTAAACAACTTTTGTTGATATCAATCAATCAATGCCATAAACTTTTAGCCAATGGTTGCACTCTGGTTAGAAATTGACATTGTTTTGTAATAGATATATTATACAATTCGGTCATGCGGCAACAATAGCTTGTTCTTCAAACTCTGGCTCCGACGGACGAAGGGTGCATACGAGGTGGCGATCACCATAGACATTGTCGATTCTCCCTAAGATAATATTTAAAAACATCGATTTAACAAAGATTGTCCACATTTTTAAGAAAGCATAAATAGCAAGGGTGGTTTTTATAGCATTGGTTGGCATTCAGGTCTTCTTACGAGAGGAGATCAAATGAAGATAATAAAATGCATCAATTGCATTCTAATGGCTGCAAAGGGGTCCATTTTAGATGAAAAATGTAATAAGATGGGATAGCATTGGTAGGCATTTGATCTTTCCGACGCATAAAGATTGAGCATTCTAGGCAAGGCAACATAATAGCAAGGGTTTTATTGCATTGTTTGGCTTTCTAGACTTGAAAAAAAAAAAGAGAGTAAATGATGAATGAACCAAAAAAAACTTTAAATGGGGGTTCAAGTAACAATTGGCAACGGTTTGGTTTGGTTCGAGAGGATCAAAACCAAACCGGTTTGACACCAAACCGTTTAAAATATTTGAAACCTAAACCGAACCGAAACACGAAACCGTAATCATAACCATTAAACCAATTTCAAACCGTTAAGCCATTAAACCAGTAAAATTGTGGTTCCATGGTTCGGTTTCGGTTTTTAGCCTAGGTCAAATTTTAAAATTTAAAATTTAAAATATTTCATTATTTAAATTTTCAAAATTTTAAAGATTTTCCTAAAATGTGAGAATAAGGCATGAAAATGAAAACATTGTTTAAAAACAATTTTTTAAAATTTAAATAAAAAAAAAAATCCGTTAAAACCGTGGTTTCTAACTATTGAAACCGAACCAAACCGTTTAAACCGTTAAGCCGCGGTTTCACGATTCGGTTGGGTTCAAACCAAACCGTTGCTGGTTGTTAGGTTCAAGTTGTCATTGACGGGAGTTGGAACTCCTAACTAGTCAAATGGGTTAAATGTTCTTTTACCTGTTGATGGCCAGAATTTCGATGCACGGACCCACGATGCCGGAAAAGCTGCTAGCTCCCGTGAATATGGTTTCGTCCAGTCATCGGCCATAACAACAGCAGCCGGATGAGGTGCACCCTGGAATCCTCATATTACACCATTAAGTTAGTTCATTCTATCAATAAACTTTGCAATAATATATTATAACTCCATGGCATTACACATAACTAACTAGATGCGTATAATAGGTGCATGCATTAGCACATTAACTACATGCATTTGACATACATTATGGTTAATGAGCATTAGTATTAAGTGAGTATATGCATTAATATATAGCCAAACGACATCAGATTGAAGGGGAGCACATGGTTGTACACACATATATGTATATGTATATATATGTGTGTGTATGTACATGGGTCCATATATAGTTAAATGGATTCGTATGAATGTGTTATACATTAGTATATAATTATTAATAACGACATGAGGTTGTTGGAACTTCACCTTCAACACATTGTCTTGTGGACTAGCAATCCCCGTCTCAATAGCTTCGATCTCCTTCCTAATGGAGATCATTGCATTACAAAACCTGTCCAATTCAGCCTATCCACAACATATATAACAAACAATATTTACCAATAAGGCTCCGACAAAAAACTACAACAGTACAAATAATTCTTCATTCTCAGCCCTTGTAACCAAATTTGAGTTGGTTTCCTCCTGGTGATTTGAGGTTTTACCTTGCTTTCACTTTCAGTTGGTTCAATCATAAGAGTTCCAGGTACGGGAAACGACATTGTTGGTGCATGGAATCCATAATCAATAAGGCGTTTTGCTACGTCCTCTGCCTCTAGACCCGCCGTAGACTGTTGTGGAATAGAAAGAGGCGTGATTTGATTATATTAGAAGTCTCCATCAAATCCACAAACATTTAAACTTAGTATTCATAGAAAAGAAAAACATTTAAAAGATGTCAACCAAGTACCTTAAATGGTCTCAAATCAATGATGAATTCATGGGCACAAGTGCCATTCTTTCCTCGAAATAGAATTGGGTAGTAATCCTACAACAGATAGAAACAAATACAGATAAGCATGATCCATAACCACCATACCTTTTCAAGTATCAACTCAATATTACCTCTAGTTGCTTAGCCATATAATTAGCATTAAGTATAGCCAATTCAGATGCTTGCTTGAGCCCTTTGGACCCCATCATAGCAATGTAGCTGTAGGAGATGGGTAGAATCAATGCTGAGCCCCATGGTGCTGCAGAAATAGACCCCAATGGTGAAAGCTTCTCTGGTTGAGGAATCCCTCCAGTTTGAATCTGTGGAGAATCACACAAAAATGTCTCTACTCATTTCAAAAGAAATTAAAATGTTTTTTTACTTTTGTCTTGAAGATGCCAGGGATTCTGTTATCTGAAAACCTGATCCGTTAATTATAATATAGGATTACATGGATTTTTCTACTTACACTAGCTGCAAACCCTGAAAATATTATTCTTCACTTTGGGGAGAAAAAAACTTGATACTTACAACAGGATGAGAAGGTAAAAATGGAGCAAGATGCTTTTTCACACAGATAGGGCCCATGCCTGGGCCACCTCCACCATGAGGAATACAGAATGTCTTATGCAAATTCAAGTGGCAAACATCTGCCCCGATGTGTCCAGGGCTGGTCAAACCAACCTAGAAATGTCGGAAATAAAGCATGAATCGGGCCTTTCAAGGAAACAGAAGCACTATATGTGTAAAGAAACATACAACATAGACCAGCCAAGAAATCTTAGCTCCAAGTAGTTAACCTGAGCATTCATGTTAGCACCATCCATGTACACTTGGCCACCATTCTTGTGGATTATCTCGCAGATCTCATCAATTCCATCTTCATAAACTCCATGGGTTGATGGATATGTTACCTATTATTTTAATTTCAAGCAGAAAAATGTTAATATCTTTAAAGTGATTCTTGGTCACACACTCCTTTGTCTTTCCATGGTGAAGTCTATACCCTAGTGCTATATTTGATTGTCATTGAAGAATTCAGGATGTGTTTAGACTTCAGCATGAGGCAATCTATTTATAACTTACCATGAGGGCAGAAAGGTTATCTTTGTGGGCCTCAGCAGCCTTCCTAAGCTCCTCGATATTCACATTGCCTTTCTCATCTGTTCCCACAACGACAATCTTCATTCCACACATGGCGGCACTTGCAGGGTTTGTGCCATGGGCAGAAACAGGGATAATGCATACATTTCTGTGATAGTCGCCTCTTGCCTACATCAAGTTCAGTAGACCAATTATGACGAAATAATGAAAAATAAACTGCTTGAAGCCCAATGTGGCCTATGAGACCAAAACGGTGCAATACAATGATATAAATATTTTGCATGTGTCCCTAATGTCTGCATATAAATATGTATGTATGCCCATGCACATGTAGGTATGTATGTATGATTATTTATATATTCACAAATAATAACATTAGCAGTGAATCAAGAGATCCTCTCTAGCTAAGGAATGTCAAAGAAAAGACAAAACTATCAGGCTCTTAGTAGATAATCTATATATATCATGTGCCACAACTTACATTATGGTATGGTTATTCGGCTCTTAGTAGATCATCTATATATATCATGTGCCACAACTTACATGATGGTATGCTCGAATAACCATAAGACCTGCATACTCTCCGGCAGCACCAGCATTAGGTTGCAAAGATACCGAGTCAAAGCCAGTAATCTCAGCTAGAAGTTCCCCCAAATCTTGAAACATTTCCTACATATAAAATGACAAAACTGATTCAATGCAAATTAGATCGATAATACACCTATCATATAAGTTCATTTGAAATAGAACTTGGTCTTCATTTCTATGGCTAGTAACATAACATGAAATGTAGTAGTTGGGAATCACAAGCACTCATCGAAAGACATTAAAAATAGGGAGATCTACAAAATACCCTGAAGCATTCAAAACAAGGGTATCTGGTTAATTCAAAACAGTCTACAAAATACCGAACAAGTATTTCGTCCTAAAGAATACCTGAAATCCTGCAGCCTGATCTGGAGGTGCAAAAGGATGAAGATTGGCAAACTCGGGCCATGAGACTGGCATCATTTCAACTGTAGAATTAAGTTTCATAGTGCAAGACCCAAGGGGTATCATACTGTGGCAAAGGGACAAATCTTTGGCTTGAATCCTATGCAAGTAGCGTAACATCTCATGCTCGGAATGATAGCTGCAATACAATTAAAAAGCAAAACTTTTTAAGTGATGTATATATCTCCATGTTCGCCAATACATAAAAACTTAATCTCCCAAAAGAAAACTCCTACGAGTTGAAGACAGGAAACATGAGGAACCCGCTTTCACGTTGAAATTCCGCAGGAATGGAAGCATCTACCTCAGGTGCGAGGGATTGGGCAGTGAAGTTTACCTAAAAAAATGAGGAGAGAAAGAGAAAGAAAGGAGACATCAGCATGGTCAGTTTTGCACCTTTTGAAAGAACAAGATAGATTCAATTAACCTAACAAAGCACCCACCGGATTGCCATCAGCAAATATCTCAAAAAGTTCATCAACGTCTTCGAGACTCGTCGTTTCATCCATTGCAACAGTTATCTATGAATATCACAGGTAAACGAGTGTTGGTATTGAGAAATAACTTCTTCATCCCTTCTGTATATTTCATGTGGATACAGATCCAATTCTTCAAACCATGGTATTCATTGTTTTGAATGGGAACATGATAACCACCTACATGAATTTGTTTATATCGCTTACACTCAACGAGGTTATTCATTGTTTCGAATGGACTAAATTTTTCCCATGTTGAATTTGTTTATATGCACTTTGCTTTGAATGGATGAGAAGCAAACATGAATTCCTTTAAATCCACTTCACAACTGTACATACCGTGTTCTTGTCCAATACTCGTAGATTAATGCCTCGCTTGAGAGCAGCTTGTGAGATGGCATTTGTATCAGCCACCCCAACTTTCACAGTGTCAAAGAACAGTGTGTTTTCTACCTTTACATGGCCAAATTTCTTTAGCCCTGCTGCGAATGTGCTTGCTAGTCCATGCACTCTCTCCGCTATATTTTTCAATCCTTCTGGCCCATGATACACAGCATACATGGCAGCCATGTTTGCTAGCAATGCCTATATTCCAAAATAAAAACTCAGCAAAAAGGTCCAAATGAACCAAAAAAATCATATTGCATCCAAAGATTCAAACAACACAAGTGAAAAAAAGAGGAATTTAACTCAAATGAGCAAAAGCAATGTCTACTCTCAACTAATTATACATAATAAGCAAGTAAAAAAGGTTAGACAATCAATACCTAAATAAAAAATACAAACTACGGAAGTGAAAGGGTCATTAGCAATAAAATTGATGTCTACATTCAAAATATGTACAACCTTAAACAAGATGAAGAGAAGTTCAAATGAGAATAAATCTACAGACAGTTGCAAATATACAATTGTGATCCAGAAGCAAGTACTTACTTGTGCAGTACATATGTTACTAGTAGCCTTTTCTCTCCTGATATGTTGTTCACGGGTCTGCATCGCCATTCTTAAGGCAGGCTTTCCACTTGCATCCACACTCACACCAATAACACGACCAGGCATTAATCTTTTATACTCTTCCGAAGTGGCAAGGAAAGCTGCGTGAGGACCTCCATATCCCATAGGAACACCAAACCGTTGAGCCGAACCAACAACCATATCTGCCCCCAACTCCCCAGGTGGCCTAAGGATAGTTAAAGCTAGTAAATCAGTCGATACCACTACCTTTGCACCGTGTGTATGAGCCTTCTCAATGATCCCTGAGAGATCTATTACTTCACCATCAGTAGTAGGGTATTGTACAAGTACACCACACACATCCTTGTTGGCACTGTAATCGAATCCTTCAATGCTATCAACCACTTCCACATTCAGCTCGAACCCATCGGCACGCGTTTTGCATATATCGATGGTTTGTGGGTGGCAATGACTCGCAATAAGGAATGTCTTCTTCTTACCTCTAGAGATGCTACTACACATAGCCATGGCTTCAGCGGCCGCAGTCGCCTCATCAAGCAATGATGCATTAGACATGGGCATACTTGTGAGATCTGTGATCATGGTTTGAAAATTGAGTAGAGATTCGAGCCTACCTTGTGCAATCTCAGCTTGATAAGGGGTATATTGTGTATACCAACCAGGATTTTCCAATATATTTCTGATGATGACAGGGGGTACATGGGTGTTATAGTAACCCATTCCAATATATGATTTGAATATCTTGTTCTTGGATGCTAAGGATCTCATATGATTTATCATTTGAGATTCTGTGAGGCCATTAGCAAATTTGGGTAGGTGCATTTCAGGTCGTCGGATAGAAGTGGGGACGGTGGCATCAATGAGATCTTCAATAGAATTGAAACCACAAATATTAGACATCCTACTTTGTTCTGCTGGCGTGGCACTGATGTGGCGTCTAGGGAAGGTGTCGGTTGGCTCGAGCGCATGGATCGAGATTCCACGGGAATATCCCGGGATCGCGGTCGCTGCCATAGAGTATTCCGACGGAATCATGGGGGGGGATGATAATATTCTCCTCGTGTAAGAAGCAGGGGTGGGAGATTCCGGGATCTTCTTCCATATGTAATTTCTGCTTCGAAGAAGAAGACACGAGATGCGGCCACCGCAATGACGAGAACCCACCATCTTCCTGACTATTCCAGACATGATGGTATACAAAGTAGAGTCTTGAATCAAAGGTTGAAGGTTACAAACAAAAGAAATGAGGTCTCTGCTGATAAATGTGGAGCAGATCTCAAAGAGGTGGCCAGTAGCTAGAACATAGATCTGGAAGGAAAACAGGAATATGTAGGATCTCTAAGGACACAGAAGAGAGGGGGGGGGGGGGGGGGGGGGGGGGGGTTCAGAGATCCATAGCTTGCTTAGCAGAGGACCTCCTTCCTTGTCTGCTGACTTAATATATGTACATACTTCGAATCTGGATGAAATGAACAACGTGCGAGGGTTGATTGACAACTTGATATGGAAGGTGGACCCCTCCTAATCTCTCTCTCTCTCTCTCTCTCTCCCCTGTTTCTCTCTGCACTGATCTACCCGTACCCATAGACAGAGAGTGAGAGGGGGGGGGGGGGGAGATGGTGGGCAGTCTGCACCCATTTCTGCATGCACGACAATGAAGGTATACATATACGTATACGTACATACGTATGTGTACATACATATCTGTGTATTTGAAATTTCTACGTATGTACTCGTGGGTATGCATAATATGAACCATACGTACAATACGTCCATTCGCATTCGCGAATGCTTCCATCATTCGAGTACGGTAAACACCCCTCGATGTATGGTAAATACCATACTTTTGTATTCATTATTTAATATAAGGTAATAATAATAATAAGGTAAGAAAGTTAAAGGTAAAAAGTGTAAAAAAGAAAACATAAGCATGTTTTGGTAACATTTGCATTCGTATGAAAAAGAATGTTGGCCAATGCATTCGAATAATATTACGTACTATGCGTGTATGTATGTATGTGTCTATGTGTGCATGCATATTTGTGATCACTCATATCATGTGTGTGTGTGTGTCGGCAATGCATGTACATACATTTGTACACATACACACAAATACATATACACATCACACTCATGAGTCACACATACATACATACATACATACATACACACACACACACACACACACACACACACACACACACACACACACAAAGAGGCCATCTCTCATTGGTCGCATTACCTATACATTCAATATCAATATGTGTGTCGACTCAACTGCCCTACACTATTTGGCGTCAAGCTATGGCATTGCATGTGAAGCCTGCTCACATGGTTTGGTTCGGGTTCGTCTTAGTTTTGCGTGGATGCTCGGTGATCCTACAAATCGAACATGCTTCGCTTTCATCGGATGGTAGTAGATCAACATCATCCACGCAACCAGCATCTTGAAACACAAAAATCATATACAATATGCACATCCACACACCACAAAATAATATGCGCTTGCATTGTTCATAGATAATTATTCGCGTGTAATAATGTGTCGATAATGCCGTTGCATTTTTTGTGTTGGGCACTCCGATCCATTGAATTTATAAAATAAAGTTTGTTTGCTATCCTCATATATATTAACCCTGCTTTGCAGTATTGTGCTTAAAAAAGCACATGCATCAATCTACTTACGTCTTTTTATTATTTCCCATTAAGTGTTAGATGCCGACTATTTCTATTGGGAGTATACAAACACGAAGCTTTTAATATATGGTTATGTCACCTCAAACATTGAGATTCCTATGCTTTGATTTTGAGCACTCTATATTTATCGATATGTGGAGAATATATTCTTTACATGCGACCATCTCCAATCACATTATGCAATGGCTAGCAAAAGTGTAACAACAGTACAATCTCATAACTTATATAGAACCACTAACTCTATTAACCTATGCAAGACCAATGACCAATGTCCGGGGGGAGAACCTAGCTTGCTTTATAGGGTGACGCCAAAATACCAACAAGCTTAATCTCTATAATACTCTAGATAACTATTGATTGTTTTGTTGAAGGATGCTACAATAAAATGGCAAGCAAAACATTATGCGGTTAATCACAATGTGAAACAGTTGCCTTTACGAGCCAATTACAAATTGTTGCTATGAACAATTTTTTTAAATATGATGTTGTAATCTTGAAGATTTTGGTTTTGGGTCTATAGCAATGGGTGTAAAATGACTTTAGATTCAAACCATAAAAATCATAATTATTTAAAGTTTGAGATCATCACATTACAATTAACAATTTTCTCCCCAAATGGTACAAGTTCATTCTCTACAACCTAAGGGTTTAAAATGACATTGTTATCTAATGAAATTTTACAAATTTGTTCATAGTTTTGATATGATCATACTACCTCTCAACTTGAGTATTTTCCGGAAAACCCGGATTTACAAATTCATTTTCTACAACCTAGAGTTGAAAATGCCAACATTTTATGATAAAAAGGTGATGCTCATGAAAGCATGCAATTCATATCATAATTTGAAATCATTGCAATACTTTTTATTGAGTACTTTTGTCTCGAACAGTACCTTTTTTATACAATCATTTGATTGAAAATGATACCATGGCAATTCTAATAATACCATACAAGTTTAATTTATGATAGAGCCTTTATTCCTCCAACATGGATCAACAAATCACAACACATTAGTAAGAGCACTAAGGAGATTGTGTCGTCAAGCTCATAATGTAGATTTTTTAAAGTGATCAATGGAGGCAAAACAAATCTTCCAAAGTGTAATTAGAAGGATTGTTCGGATGCTCTACATCTTAGTCAAAGATAAATTTTGTGATTATGAACCACCAACCCATTGCCTTGAGTCTAAACATTTGCACTATCACACACATTTCCCAACATATACCACATTCTTCTCCTAAACTACTTGGCATATTAGAGCAGATGATCTTATTACATATAATTCCATGACATCAAAAACAACCAACTTAATCATCAACAAGATGATTCCTCTCTCTCTCTCTCTCTTATGTGATGTATACACACATTCCCCAATCCCTACCTTGTAATTATATTACTCTTTGCATTTAATATGTATGATAATCAAGGAAACCCATTTCCCGAGCGAAGTAGTTTCTTAGCAGTTCAAGTAAAGTGGCAATTTTCACATCCAAGACATATGACAAAATCAAAGAGTTTATAGTTTTAAATCATAAGTTGAAGATTCAATTTGAATACTAATATTGATTGAATTTGTGGTATCGGTTTTAGTCATTGAAATAGGTTATGATGCAAATATGTATTTCTGACAAGCGGTTACGTTGATAAAATAAAGAGTAAAAATGATGGGAAAAGTAAGATTTCCTATTAGCAATACAAATTACATTGTAAGATAAAGAGTGACCTTCAATGGATGGGATCATAAGTCATGGTGTCATCATAATCTTAGGTCAAAAAACTTATTTCCCCCAAGGAAAAGTAGGCCCTTTTGAACCGTAAAACATTGCAGGGAATCAAAACTCGCTCAGAGCGATCATTAAATAAGGGATATATGTACACTTAAATTCATTATTCTAAGGTATTCAAAATGTTTATTAGTTCCATATTTACAATACCATCATCCATGGCACATGAGGTGTAGACATGGAATTTGGAATGACTTGCTGAAAAGACACCTTGGTCAAAACATATTGATCTATGTTCTAGGAAACCCTAATAATTCCAAGGACCTATTAAAAAATATACTCTTATGTGTTCCTCACTATTTTTTAACAAAGGAACAATGATCCAAATTTCCTAATTAAAACAATTGTACATGTTTACGTTATGGAATAATCTATAGGATTACTAATAGACATGTAGGATGCGGGAAGGCCAAAAAATGCTCAAAGATTCCTAGTTTTACTTGTTATAATATATTTTTATTTCTTGGGTCAAATATGTATATGTTGTTTTGAGTTGAAGTCACAACATAGCTATGTTGCTTGTATGGGCTAAACCCAATATAATTGCAAGCATTACTTCATTAGAAATGTATCTTCATTATTTCAAGTCACATAATTGAACAAAGTTCTATAGTGCGCCAGGATATCCTACATCAACGGAAATGAAAACTAGTATGCCATGATATCATTATAGCAACAAAAATGAAAACCTAGAAAAATTCTTGTTACCTCCACCATGTCTATGATGGGCATGTTTATGCATTTATTTGCCTCATTCATGCATTCATGCAAATGGAATGTAGTCTTCATATATTTGTATCTGTATATCTATGAGGTGAAAACACATCACATTGACTAAAGGATTCAACAAATAATAGTTGAGGAGCATGCAAAACTTTTGTTATCGTTCATTTGAGTCTAGGGTTATTGGGATACCTCAACAAAAGGCCTCGATGAGGAAGCATAATCTACAAACGAGAGAGAGAGAGAGAAGACAACATTTCCTATCAATGTGACAAAAATGCTATGGTAGCAAAAAAGACAAGTCTCCATCTCCAAAGGTTGAGATTTTATTGCTTTTATGGAGTGTAAATATAGATATCCTAAAGGAGTAAACCCTATTAGCTTGTACACAATAGGAGAAATGACATATTTGCTATTGTTATGAATACATATGTGGGAAAGTATGAATAATATTTGAAGCTACTATCTTTCTATTGATAACATAAAAAGGCAAGCTTCAATACAAAAAAGAAAAAGAAAGTGATCAATGAAGGCAACATAATTACTTCAAAATGTAGTTAGAAGTATTGTTTCGAGACCTTGCATTTACGTCAAGGAACTTCTACTATCATGAACCACCAACAAACCATATACACCTTTCAAGTATGTATGTACAACATTCTCCTCCTAAACTACAAGTTCATGTTAGAACAAATAAATATTTGACGCAATCAATATAATTTTGGCTTCCTCTCTCTCTCTCTCTCTCTCTCTCTCTCTCTCTCATCATGCATGTGTGCTTCTATGTTTCAACTTGAATGACATAATGAAAGAAGTGTAAAATTTTCTTTCAGGAACCGAAGTTTCAAATTGAATGATAACATCAATAATGTATAATTGAATTTCCAAACTGAATTTTAGTTGCTGAAATAATTTATGATGGAAAATTTTATTTCCGACAAACTGTTGCATCGATAAAATAAAAGAGTAAAAATGTTGGGAAAGGTAAATTTAATAATCATGATATAAATTATAGCATAAAACATTAAGTGAAGTTGGATGAATGATACGATAAGTCATCTAATGAAAGCTATGAACATAATCATAATATAATGTCAAGTAAACTTAAACCTTTGAAATCATGTAGGCCACTCAGAGCTACGTATGAAAGTGGCCTTATCTTGCATTACCTTTTAAACTTCCTTTTAAATTGAGGATATTCCCAGACACGAAGAAAATTAAAGAAAGTTTGGGATGCTCCTTAACTCTTATTCATGGAATCCTTTCATTGATGTGATATGAATTTGGCCTCAAAGAGTATGGACACAAATGAATGAAGACTTCATTCCATTTACATGGATGGGTGATTGCATTATGATGTAAATATATGCATAAACATGTGCATGACATACATTCATGAGAGTGATAAGAGTTTCCCAGTGTACATGCATGCCATTTCAAATTATGCATATAGTGGCAGAAGACACGTACAAATTAATGTTTCTATGGAAATATCCTAAATAGAGTATTAACTTTGATTAGGTGTCCTACTCTATTTAGCATAGATAAGTTAAGCTAGAATAAAGCTTATAAATTGTAATAAAAGTGTTTAACCAAGGGGTCAAGTGACATAGATTCACATCAATCATTGACTATTGGTTACACTTGTTACGGGCATGACCATATAATATTCCGTGGTAAGAATTTACCGTAGTATTCTATACACGTGGATAAGTGTGAGGGTTAAATGAGAGTGTAAAGAAGGGGAGGATTACTTTTAAATCCTCGGGATTGAGACAACCCATTAGGCCAAGTGTGAACTTGCTTGGGGGCCTTGGGTATCGCTATAAATAAGAGGCCTACCTACCCTCATTTGATCATCTTGTTGACTACGTCGAGACTCTGTCTTGTGGTGGGTCAACTCTTGTAGCGAGCGTGCCAGCACCAGGTACGACTCGACGCCACGACGGTGGTATGGGATGTCGATCGAGGCTCGAGTTCGTCTCAATCCCTTCGCTCGGGGGTGGTCGAGTGAATCGACACCCTTCTTTCTCTCTCTCCTTTCTAGATCTATCTATTCATCTATTTTCTATCCTTATCTCATGCTTATCTCATGCTTACATTAGTCTATGCGCATGAGGTTAATACCTCAATTGCGTATTACGTTCACAAACATATGTTACGTTTGCGTATGAGGTCAATACCTTGATTCGTTGTAAATGATATTCGTTTGGTCTCGTATGCGTAAGAGGTCAATACCTCAATTACGTATTACGATTAACCCATATTTTTGGATGTCTTATGTGCGTAGAGGTATATGCCTCGATTACGTATCTCGATTACGTCATTTTTGGCTATTAAATATAATGATTTGTTTAATATCGGCACATGTGGTCACGTGTATACGTAGTTGATCATATATATGCGTTTGGTCTCGTATGTGTAAGAGGTCAATACCTCAATTGCGTATTACGATTAACCCATATTTTTGGATGTCTTATGTGCGTAGAGGTATATGCCTCGATTACGTATCTCGATTACGTCATTTTTGGCTATTAAATATAATGATTTGTTTAATATCAGTACATGTGGTCATGTGTATACGTAGTTGATCGTATATATGTGATAATATACATATATGTATATAAGTTATGACGTGATTTTAAAAAACATATATGGGCAAATGCCTCGCATATCTCTTATACGCATGAAACATTAAACATTCAAGAAGAGCAACCTACTTGGTTGGCTCAAGTGTTTAATGCATTTGTTCTCAAGGTCTCGAGTTCAAATATGACCAAGACCAAACAACATCGTTGATACATATGACTATAACACATGTTTAGACTTGCGGTCTAAGTGCACTTCGGGGTTCTCGTAATAGGACTTAAAGAGCCGAAACCACATATGTGGGCCCCGAAACATAGTTTATTGTTAACATTTTTTTCGTGTATAAACTATTCATGATGCGAACATACATGGTTGAGCCTCCAGGAGCCACCATGAAAAAAATCAATATAGAGATCGGGGAAAGACATTTATTTGTCACCCCCATGGTTTTTAAAACACCTTTGTGTTACCATAGTAACCTAATCTTGAGCCTCATCTCATACGTCTAGAGGGGTATTGACGTGAGATCATGATATCGATTAATGTTTGCCCATGATATGTTTACATCACGACATGACGTTATGACTATCTCTTTGACCTTATCCTATTTCTTTTCCAGAAATAATCATTTAATGGCTCAAAATAACGACCTGATGTCATCCGCTCAAGTGGAAGGAACTCAAGGGAATCCTCCTGGACAAATGTCCATTGAGATGTATTTTTCGCCAGATAGTACGAAGATTGCATATGTCGGCCGAGAACTAGGGGGTAAGGCCGCCGCCTGGTGGTGTGGGCTCCGTACTTTGGGGAAATTGCCCAATACTTGGACAGATTTTGTCACAGTTTTCAAGGGCCAATTTCTGCAACCTCCCTCTCGAACCAAGGCAGCACAAGCTTTAATGAACCTCTCTAGCAGGAAGTTTTCCTCGCTAGAAGATTATGTCCACCATGCTAGAACCCAAATCCGAAAATCGGGTCTAGAAGGGGACAATTGGTTAATAGCTTGTTTTGTCAATGTCATCCCCAATTCGGACTATCATTGGATAGTGCATGATAAGGATCCAAAATCCTTCGAAGAGGCCGTTGAAATAGTTCTTCGCTATCAACGCACTTCGAAGAAGGACCACAACAAACCCAACGAAGCGCCCGGGACTAAGCAGTCGCAATTCGTTGGGAAACGCAAGACACCCAACGAATTCATGGATCGCGATTGTAAGCAACAACATCCTTTTTGCGTATTCTGCAAAAAGAAGGGTCATACAAAAGAGCAATGTCGAAAGCTCCAACGGAAAGAGCACGATAACAAAGCTAAAGTTGCAGACCATAAAGGTCAGATTCCTAATGTCCTTCAGGTCTATACACATCATTTAAGTAATTGTCAATGTTCTTTCCCTCACTATGTATTGGGTCCCAATGATTTACTACGTGCAAACGGGTATATCAATGCATCTCCCGTACAATTTTTATTTGATTCGGGAAGCTCACACAACTTTGTGAATGATTGTTTGGTTCAGGTATGGGGAATCCAACTCACTGTAACTGATCAGACCTATACGGTGCACTTGGCAAATGGAAGAGTACAATACATCAACGGGGCAATTCATTCATTAGGAATTTCTATTGATACTTATATAGAGGAAGTAGACTTCCATGTAATGAATCTTTGTACCACTGATGTAATACTGGGTTATCCCTGGTTCTATAATAAAAGCTCTTCTTTATCTATTGATTGGGTTCATCATTCAATTACATTTGTACTGAATGACTGTACTCATTTTATTCAATGTGTCAAAAAACAATCCCTCTCGATTGTTTCCTCGTGTCCATCAATATCCGAGTTGTCTTGTTCTACTCTATTTTATTGTGTACTTGATCCGGACATTCACGTTTACAATATCGATAATGTCTCGGTTCAATTAACATATTTTGAACAACAACAACTTGATGAAATCTTAAATGATTTTTGTGATGTTTTTCCGAGTGAACTACCAGATGGTTTACCTCCTAAACGGAATATAGACCATCGTATAGATATTGTACCTAGCGTTGCACCAATAAGTATACCTCCTTATCGCTTAAGTCGATCCGAAGAGGATGAGGTATCTAAGCAACTCAAGGACTATTTACGAATGGGTTATATATGCTATAGTAAATCTCCATGGGGTGCACCAGTTCTCTTGGTTAAAAAGAAAGAGGGCACATGGCGTATGTGTATTAATTTTGAATAAAGTGACGATCAAGAATTTGTATCCATTGCCCCGGGCTGACGATCTAATTGACCGTCTCTAGGGAGCTCGGTATTTTACAAAACTTGATCTTTGTACTGGCTACCATCAAATTCGTATAAGTGAGGACGATGTTCCTAAAACGGCATTTTGTATGCGCTATGGCCATTATGAGTTTCTGGTTATGCCTTTTGGTTTGACCAATGCTCCGACTACATTTCAACAAGAAATGAATGACATTTTCCGAGAACAACTTGGAAAATTTGTCGTTATTTTCTTGGATGATATTTTAGTTTATAGTCGTACAGTACAAGAACATGCTAAACATGTCCGCTTTGTTTTACAAACATTGCGTGTCAAACAGTTTTATGCGAAGATCTCAAAATGTGAGTTCTTCAAGAAATCAATTACTTATCTTGGACATCTCATAACCGAACGAGGAGTTGCAATTGATCCTTCTTGCATCGAGAAAATCAAGCTTTGTCCCACTCTTCGGAATATTCGAGAAGTTCGATCATTCCTTGGTTTTGTTGGGTTTTTGCGAAAATCCCTTCGTAATTACTCCCAATTGATGACGTTGTTTATTGATCTTTTAAAAGGTCAAACGCGTAAGTCTACAAAACCTATTGTTTGGAATGCTACACTAGACCTCGCCTTTAAGGAACTCAAGGACCTAGTATGCAAGGCTCCTTCACTTCTTTTACCCGATCCTTCAAAACCTTTTGACATTGAAACTGATGCAAGCGATTATGCTATAGGTGCTGTCTTATATCAAGATGGTAAACCAATAGCATTCGAGAGTAAGAAACTTGATTCTGCTCAATGTCGGTATACCGTTCAAGAAAATGAATTATTTGATACATGCGCTCAAAACATGGTGCCATTATCTTTATGGAAATCGCTTTGTGGTAACTACGGACCACGAGTCCTTGAAATATTTTTGTGACCAACAAGACCTGAAAGGTCATAAGGCACGATGGGCTGATCTCATCCAGGACTTTGATTTTTCCATACGATATCGTAAAGGTTCCATGAACACTGTCTCTGATGCACTAAGTTGCATTCGTGAAGTTAACATGCTTAGCTTCATTGAAATAACATAAGATCTTTATGATCACCTTCAAGGAAAGTATCCTGATGACAGTTATTTTGCAAAATACTGAGCAAGAGTTGAGTCTGGAACAGACACCACCACATCCTCGAAGGAATACTTCCACATTGCTAACTGTCTGCTCTACCGTAATGGGAAGGTTTGTGTTCCAGATTTACTCGAGGTCAAAAAGAGGATTCTTTTTTAATGCCATGATGCACCCTCAGCTGGGCACCTTGGAATACATCATACACTCGTTCTCATCTCCACTCAATTTTATTGGCCTAAGATGCATCCTGACATACATAGCTATGTGACTAAATGTCACCAATGTCAGGTTAACAAAGCCGAGCGACTTAAAGCCGCATGACTTTTATATCCCTTGGACATTCCCAACAATAAGTGGGAAAGTATATCCATGGATTTTATTGTTAGGCTTCCTCGCACCCAAAAAGGCCATGATGCCATCTGGGTTGTGGTTGATCGACTAACTAAAATGGCCAGATTTATTGCTACTAAAACCACGGTAACAACTCTTGAATTGGCTTACCAATTCGTTGACAAGTTATTTCGTTTTAATGGGTTACTGATGGATATCGTGAGTGATCGAGATCCAAAATTTACTAGTGACTTCTGGACGCAAGTCTTTAAGAAGTTAGAAACTACGTTGAGCATGAGCTCCACGGATCATCCTCAATCCGATGGATAAACAGAACGAGTAAATCAAATTATTGAGGACATGCTTCGAGCATATGTTGGTGCAAAACCAACAAAATGGGAACGTTATCTCCCAAATTTGGAGTTTGCTTATAACAACTCCAAGCATACGTCGACAGGATATAGTCCTTTTATGTTGATGTATGGTTTTCAACCACGAGCCCCGATTGATGTTAATATACATCATGATGAGTTGCGAAGATACCAACTGTTAGAGACATAGACTAATGTAAGCATGAGATAAAGATAGAAAATAGATGAATAGATAGATCTAGAAAGGAGAGAGAGAAAGAAAGGTGCCGATCCACCCGACCACTCCTGAGTGGAGGGATCGAGACAGACTCGAGCCTCGATCAGCGTCCCATACCACCGCCGTGGCGTCGAGTCGTACCTGGTGCTGGCGCGCTCGCTACAAGAGTTGACCCACCAAAAGACAGAGTCTCGACGTAGTCAACAAGATGATCAAATGAGGGTAGCTAGGCCTCTTATTTATAGCGATACCCAAGGCCCCTAGGCAAGTTCACACTTGGCCTAATGGGTTGTCTCAATCCCGAGGATTTAAAAGTAATCCTCCCCTTCTTTACACTCTCGTTTAACCCTCACACTTATTCACGTGTATAGAATACTACGGTAAATTCTTACCACAGGATATTATATGGTCATGCCCGTAACAACACTAATGGATTTCATAAAAATGGTTTATTATATCCTTGCAATGTAGTGCCTAATCACAAGCTGATATTATATTGTTTTGTATTGCCCCCTTGCTACGAAAGCCTATTATCTTGTCATCGACATTCACATCCATATTTCATGGTCATCACGGAGATGCCTTATTCGTTCTGAAAGTTGTCATATTCGCTTCCAAGTAGTAATAGAGGTGAAAATGATTAAAAGGTGATAAGGGCATTAAAAGGTCAGTGGAGTGATTATTAGTTAAGGAACGGAAGAGAAATGTATGAGAGGGTTTACTCAATGTTGTTAAACTCACACTCTTAGGATATATATATGTACATTGATAACACTGTGATACAAAGTGCTCGTATGACAAGTCAATGATTTTCACATGTCAAGTTGTATGTGAAATGCCCTTACAATGTTTATGAATGACTTAAAGACATTATATGTTTCAACACAACCAAAACCCATGCAAAGATTTTCACTGCTCGTGATTTAACAATGAATTTAATCCAACCACATATAATAATAAATATATGGAACTATGCCTAATGTCAGAGGCGATTGAAGTGTCCGTAAACCCTAAAAACCCTAAACCACGCCTAATTTCATTGAAACATACAATGTGTTATTGCCGATCGAACATTTAGGGCATGGGATTTCATGGGGCCTGAGAGAGTGTGAAGTGAGAAATAGACCTGGGCTCACTACACATGAAATGGAATGAATGGAAAACATCCTTGGCTATGGTGTATGGTCATGTCAATGTGCATGCCATAATAGCCCACAACAAATGTGTCTGTATCAGTATGTATGAGTATCCATCCAAATGATTGACACTGATACATACATATATGTATATAGAACAGAGGATTTCCTCCAACAATCACGGTGCAGAAGAGTTTTAGGAAGCTATAAGTCTAGTAAAACACAGCATTCTTGTTCACCACACGACCACATATTTGCTCTGCTATCGTTGAAGGAGAAGGTTTTGTTAAAAGGATCCATGGCTTGGATTCCCCATTTTGCATTCAAGGGTCAGAGGATGATAAGTAGGAGATGCAGAACCACGTGCTTTGGAGAGGAAGACGGATATGGCAAACCACACGAAAGCATGCAGTGGAAAAGAGAAGAAAGAGAAATGGGACAGTTCATTGTGAACCACAAGAAATGCGATGTTTGTTGAATCTTAACTGTAAAATTGACCAAGAAGTAGATGGCTTTGGTACACTTATGGCATTGCTCAAGTCTTGTTCAAAGCAAAAAGATCTGGAAAATGGTATTAAAATACATGCCACTATTCTTGAAAGTGGGTTGTTTGGCAAAGAAGCTAATTATGTTGGGAGCATGTTAATCGATATGTATGCAAAATGTGGCTGTCTTGTAAAAGCTAAAGAGGTGTTTGATAATCTTCCTGTTCGAGATATAGTCTCATGGACAGCTTTGATATCAGGATATGTTAGATGTGGACATGGTGAAGTTGCAATAATGTATTATGAACAATTACAATCACATGGCATATCTCCGAATGCTATCACTTTTCTTTGCATCTTAAAGGCATGTGGGATCATAGGAGCAATAGAAAAAGGAGAAAAAATACACGCTGAGATTGTAGAAGATGGATCGATGAGAGAAAATGTATTGATTGCCACTGCGTTGGTGAATATGTACGCAAAGTGTGGTGTACTTGTAAAAGCACAAGATGTGTTTAATGACATTTTGGTCCATGATGTGGTCTCTTGGACTGCATTGATTGTAGGATATGTCCAGCATGACCACATTTGCGAAGCATTAGACTGTTTCGAACGGATGCAGTGTGAGAGTGTTGCACCAAACGAAGTTGCTTTCACATGCATATTGAAGGCCTGTAGTAGTACCAGAGCTAATGACAAGGGTCTAAGAATACATGCTATGATTGTAAAAGATGGGTTGCCAAGTGAAAAACAAAACTCAATTGGAAATGCATTGGTTGACATGTATGCTAGATTGGGTGCCCTAGTAAAAGCACAGCAAGTGTTTAATGAGCTTCTATTTCATGACGTGGTCTCTTGGAATGTGTTAATGGCTGGGTATGTTGATCATAGACATTATGAGGAAGCACTATGCTGCTTTCAACTGATGCACTATGAAGGTCTTTCTCCAGACTCATTCACATTTGTTTGTATCTTGAAAGCTTGTGCACACATAGGAGCACTTGAAAAGGGAAAAGAAATACATGGTGAAATAGCTAAAGAGGATTTATTAGAAAGGGATATTGTCCTTGGCACTTCATTGGTCGATATGTATGCCGAATGTGGTGCACTTTTGGAGGCACAAGAAATGTTTTACCTACTTCCAATTCGAGATGTTGTCTCGTGGACGACACTTATGGTTGCTTTTACTGAATACGAGCATGACGAGGAAGCATTTGATTGTTTTGATAGGATGCAATGCGAGGGCATTTGCCCAAATAATGTGACCTTTGTTTGTGTCGTGAAAGCTTGTGGCATATCAGGAGCATCTGATAAAGGCCAGAAGTTACATGCAAAGATTGTTGTCAACGAATCTCTATCACAAGATGTCCTGCTTTGCAATGCACTGCTGGATATGTATGCTAGATGTGGCATGTTAGCAAAATCACAGAAAGTTTTCGATGACTCCCTGATCCGAGATGTGGTCTCATGGAATTCTCTTATTTCAGGATATGTTCACGTTGGAGAAGGCGAAGCTGCTCTCGCATGTTTTGGTAAAATGCAACATGAAGGATTCTCTCCAGACGTAGTCACTATTATTTGCATATTGAAAGCTTGCGCAAGCATAGCCGCGATTGAGAAAGGCAAAGCAATACATGCTCAAATTGATAAAGAAGGATTGGTAGAGAGAGAGATTTTGATCGGAAATGCCTTGGTAGATTTATATGCGAAATGTGGAGCACCTCAAAAAGCACACGAGGTCTTTGACAAGCTTATAGTTCAAGACGAAGTCTCATGGACTGCATTAATAGCCGGATATGCCCGACATGGGAGAGATGAGATCGTTATGGACTTATTCGACAAAATGGTCGAAGAGGGTCTAGAGCCTAATCACATCACGTACACTATTGTGCTTAATGTCTGTAGTCATTCGGGTCTACTCGAGAAAGGCCAAATGTATTTTGAAAAAATGAGCATTGATCATGGGATCGTTGCAACGCTAGAACACTACACTTGTATGGTTGATCTTTTTGGCCGAGCCGGACTATTTCGGAATGTGATGGCTATAATAAGTAAGATGCCCGTTTATAATCATTTTCCACTGTGGGCTTCCTTGTTAGGTTCTTGTAAAAAATGGGGCAATGTTGAACTTGCCAGACTTGCATTCAACCATATGATACGATTGGATAAAAAATGTGAGGCGGCGTATATATGTATGATTAACATTTATGTGGCATCTAGCATGCAAAATGAAGCAAAGAAAATCGAAGCTATGAGATTGGGACAAAAATTCCCTTAGGAGGACATTATTTATTGTTATAATTCATAACACCTGATTGGGACAAAAGAGATATTCTTAGAAATATATATAAGCCTTTTAGGGTTTATTTGCATGCAACGCCAAAATGTTTACGGCTTATTTGCATCCCCTTTAGAAAGTCTTTAGGGCTTTGGAGAACCTATCACAACTTGTGCTCATGCAATTATTACCTATACATATGCATATATACGTGTAAGAGAGAGGGACCTATAACAAGGGGACTAGGGAAAAGTGAACACAATGAGATGTGAAAATTTAAGGTCGGAAAGATCTTGAATGTTGCCATTAATATCCACTCACTTTGTTACATTATTTTGAGGTTGTCAATTTTGAGTTCTTGAGCGTTTTTTATTCTTGTAAGTGTTTGTTAAAATAATACATGAATTTAATAAGTGATCGTCATGCCTCGTGCTCTTGTAAATTAATTAACTCATGATTATCTTATCATAACATTGGAATTACCTATTGTTGAGTAGTAAAACCAAAGTTCTATGTCCAATCACCTTTGAGCAAGTAGGAAGAGTGGCAAAAATTGACTTATGGTTGAAAGTGAATTCAAATATCTTTCAATGTGGCATCGTGTTGTGTGATATGTAGGTTTTTCAAAAATTGACTTATGGTTGAAAGTGAATGCAAAAATTCATTGTTGGCATCGTGATGTGTGATATGTAGGTTTTTCATCCATAAAAGGATTTCCAATGGTAAGCATGATACATTAAGCCAAGGTGTAGGGCATGTGAAGTAGGGACAACTAAGGAATAGTGAAGATGATCCACGATCCACCAAAAACTGATGTAATTGATTAGCATAAGCAAAAGGCATTTATTCTTGAATTGCTTTACTCGTTCATTTGTTGTTCTACAAGGCAGGCCAAGCGAGGATGCGATTCATGGTTCCCAAGGCAAATCATGTGGAGCGAGGGGGACAAACTCATTAGGGAGATCTTTGAGAGCGGAAACGGGAACTGAAAAGAGACAATGTGAGCGATGACCATGGCCATGAAGTGCATCCCTTGCCTGCCCACCTTCCTAGCAATTGACAACGGTTCAGTTTAGTTCAAGAGTAACACCGGGTCATTTGAAACAGGTAATATGTCGTATTCTCTTTTGGCATAGTTGGCCAGATGTAGAAAAGTACCCTATTTTAGCCTGATATCGAAAATATACGATGCATGCGTACCCCTTTTGCAACTTGATGGTTAAATATAGAACAAAAAAAACCTAGCAATTACTAAATTGTATATGTGTCCACATTCGTGTCAATTTGTATATCATGGAGCACAATTGAAGACTTGGTTCAATATAAAGTTCTAAAATTGGTATCCATATTCAAATTGTAGAGTAAAACTACATAAACCGTAATTATAAATATGTGGTTTTGGGTTTAGGAATAAAGTAGTACCCCACTTGTTGGACGGGTATATCGATAGTTTCATTGTATAATGTCATATAGTTCATGACAATGTAATTGGTAAGAGTAACAATTATGTACGACATTCATTTATACTATGTGGAACCAGTAGACTTGAACCGTAGGTAACTAAAAACCTCTTATTATCAAAAACATTTGCCTTTTCATATACAGTCATGCTAACGGAAATGAGAAATTACAATATCATGTTAATATCTCAAACTGAAGAAGAGCATGGTGACCAATTATATGTAAATACAAACTACGGTTCCAATAATGATTAAAAAGGGAAATTATGAACAGGTGAATTTAATTAAACGATAAACAATTACAGATGTTCTCATATACAAATATAATATGAAGTGATGGTGAACATTATGCCTCAAAATCCTCAATTTTTACATTACGCCATCTACATCAATCTATAAGCAAATCAGGCAGAGCAGGCTCCTCTGGCGCTGATTGTTCTAGACTGTTTTCATTTGTGTCATCTCCAAGCTCTCCCAAATCTGATGTATGGTCAAACTGTGCTACATCTTCCAGGTCCACCAGCTCCCCTGCTTCTTCATCAATTGGTTCCATTGGTTCTCGTGAAGTCATCTGGAACATCTCTGTCTCGTTGATGTGTTTTGCTCCGACTTCTTGATCCTGATCTGGACAGTCCCAGATTCCTGTGATTCTCATTTTGATGAAGTTAACTTGAGCAGGGTCCTTCTCCAATGCAACACAGTTTCTAAACATCTTCAATGCACAAGCTGTCGTTGTACCTAATGGTCGCATGAACACAAACAAGTATATATAAGAAGTAACGTCTTAAACTTGATCGACAGGATTGAAATTAAATATATATATATTATACCTGTGCCAGAGAACAAGTCTAGGACCCAATCATCTGGATTCGAGAAGAGCTCTATGAGGCGGTTGATCAATCTTTGAGGTTTTTGATAAGGGTTCACCATACTTTTATCCCCTGACACATGTCTTAATTTTTTGGTTACAGCTGGGCACATGATGTAGTTAACCACGTTACGCTCATTGACATGTGCTCTAGCCTTCTTCTTTGTAATTGAATCATAGTAGCCCACACAAAAATGTTCGACCGCACTAACCATTGGATCGCCAGGGCTACGTGTAATATTTGTTTTGATCATATAGAGAAAGAAAATCAAGTATTAGAGGTGTAAATGTGTACATATAATAAGAAGTACTGTAATGAGTAAAAGCGAACTATAACGCACCAATGCATGTGTTTAGTGGCATGACAACGGGACTTCAAAGCTGTTGTGACTGACAGTGATTACCCCATGCTATGAAATATGACTATCCTCCACAAGGGGGCCAATGTGAGTTCTGCGAAATCCTTTACCATTTTCTCGATCTGAGGGTACTTGAAAGGCACATCATCATATGTTGATCCCGCAATACGGAAACCATATGGTATGTCAGCTATCAACAAAGTGTAGTGCCTTCTCGGTAACAGTTCGAGCATCTGGGATACTTCGCCATTGAAAACACTATAATGAAGCTGTTTGAAAGGATCGGACCTATGCAAAAAACTCTTTACAATCTCCGAATCCTCGGGCAGTTCCATTTCCTTCCCTTTGGTCATTCTCTTCTCATATTTCGCACGTTCTAAGTGCGTGATGAAGGCCGCTGGAATACCGTCATTATTGTCGTTATTCTTTTTCGATTTTGATGGTTTCTGCAAGTGTCATTGTTGTTAGCAGGGAACATTAGTTTCTAACATATCAACATTCAAAAGACACATACCCATTCTCTAAATACAATAAAATATTCCTCCAATGCCTTGTAGGAAGAAGTTATTGGGCAGGCTTGTTCAACTTCTTCCCATGTTGGTAAACTCAGTTTTTGCATCATCAACTCCTGAATCTTCATGTATACCTTGTGACTGCACAATCAATATGAAATTAGAAATAAGATATTCAAAATAATTGAAGACTTTCATGAAAAGGTATACTATAAACACTTACTTTTGCAAGTCTGTTACCATCTCGTCCAAACTAAATTCCTTGGCGACCACTCGAGATAGCACGGATATTAACAATCTATCATCTTTGATACCTTGTAATGATCTCCAAGGTAAAAGTTTCATGTCCTCTGCTAACTCCTCGATTACCAAGTCGCTTTTTCCCTTGGTCTTTGATTTCATCTCAACTTGTGGATCAATTCTTCCCTTTTTTTATCTTTGCCCCTTGACTTCTTTCCGCTCCCACATAGAGAATATTTTGTCTTGGAGATCCCACACCTCTCCGGTTCGAAAAGCTAGTTGAAACCAAGAATCATATTTTCGGAGACCTTCGGATTTGGTACTCTCATCCACTGCAATCCCTACTTCCAATAAACACTAGCGTCGCAATCCAGGCCACAATCTTGGACCAAAACGATTCAAGGCATCCAGGTATTCATGATGAAAAAATCTTATCCTCTCTATACATGACATCTTTTGCCTATAATCGTTGTCATTGTTATGGTCCCATGCGAGCAGCTTCGCCTCCTCGTGAGTTAGTCCTGCATATACCTTACATTCGGCGTACTTGAAGAACGGCGTGAGAGGATATTCTTTGACAAGCTGTCGTCGAGCTTCGGCCGAATGTTATCCTCCGATTACATAGTATGTGTAATCGTCTGCAGAGCTATACTTGAAATCTGCTACTGTTGGGCATTGTTCTTGATCAACCATTACCAAAAATGGCACCGTAGTAGCGTGAGGATTGATTTTCATTTTGCTTTTCAGGTTTTGCACATGGACGGAGTGCGGCTCCCTAATTTCCAAGGGACGTCTTCCAGTCACGGGGTCAATGGGGGGCCTTTGGATAGAAGTAATGGGCAAATGAAATAGCTGGCCCCTGCGCACAAGTTTAGTCTTCACAATATTTTCTCTTATTTTATTTTGTTCTGACGTCAGGACACCAGAAGATAGTTGTCCGCCTGGAGCCACGACGTCGACTTGTTGGTCGTCTTCTTCTTCCACGAACTCTAATATTTCTTCTTCTTCTTCTTCGGGTCGTGGTCGTTTAGTATATTTCTTTTGAACAGGATTTGTCTTCCTAGACTTTTTCGGTAGAGTTTCTGCTTCACCGGTCATCATCTCTCCTATCACGTACGGCCGAAGAGCTACCAACAAGTTATTTTTCATTTGCAGGTCTTTACACAAAGCCTTGGGATTGCAAGATTCGGGTACTAGGTTTCCCTCATCAAGTCGCAATCGCCTGTTGCCAACTGAGCTCGAGACGTCGATTAAAATACTTGTAGAGTCAATGTCTTCGTACTCTAGCTTGGTTACATGCCCGTAATTAAATGTTTTTCCAAGCTAAAGTTTCCCTTCCCCGTCCGATTTTGCCGTTATCAATAACAACACCCCATCCTCCTCGACATAAGAGAGACACCATTCAAGTTCGGGGTAATCCTTATATTTCACCTCAACCGTTTTCTCCTCTTGCGTACTACCTTTGTTGATTTTGGTAGTAGCCACAGATGACTTGGATCCTCCTTCCCCCGTTGAGTCAAATAAAATCTTTTTACTCGTGTCCTTGATGAAGGAGCCAGATTCTCGTTTTGTCGGAGATCGAATCTTCAATCTAAATGAAGGAACTTTTTGTCTGGGTTCACTGAAATTAAAAACGTTGGTGAAAACATAGAAACAACCTACAATTTTATCTAAATCACGCAAATTATCATTTAAATTACGTCAATTTTATGGTCCCATGTGATAGTTTTTTATCGCAAAAACAACATTTTTTTCAACCAAAATCCGATGCACTACATCGGATTTTGGTTGAAAGGTCCTACCTTCAACCAAAATCCGATGCAATGCATCGGATTTGGGTTGAAGGTCCTGCCTTTCAGAATTGCTTTCCAAGTTCGTTGTACAAAATAAAATAAAATTTCTATGTGTTGAGGAAATGAATCTTTAAGGAATCTTTAGGAATCTTAAAAAATGTAAAGAATATTACTAACCTGACGATTTTCTTTCCCTTGTTCATGGTTCGTGCCGGAGGTAGTGCTGTCGACGATGTGCTTCTGAGTGCTCGAAAATTGGCCTGTGCTCTGAGCTCGATGGATTCTTTCACGTGATAATGAAAATGAAATTTCTAACCTCCTTATATATCAGACTTTAGCATTCCTTTTAAAATAAAAAATAATTTTTAATTATTTGTTTTTTAGGAAAATTTCGGAAAATAATATAGTTAATCTAAGTGTTCGGGTAGTTATATAGTTAGGCTTTAGCATTCCTTAATTTTCTCAAAAGAAGGTTTTAGAATACAGTTAGACTCCCTCAAATGTCTTCTTCTACAAGTAGAACATCTCTTTTTTCTATTGCCCCCTTTTCATTGTCAGACAACTCGTATTTCTCAATAGAAGAGTACGACCACAAAAAACATTTGCGGCTTAAACAGAAAAGTGTGGCTCCTAGTACTTCGAATTCTCTGTTTTCAATTGATCCTGTTGATGGCCCTCTTCATGCAAGCTTACAAGCGGACGATTCTTCGTCGATAGATAACAATAGCATTACTAAACCTCTAGCATTTAAAAGAGTTCCTCGACAAGTTAGTGAAAAGAGATTTAATTTCTTATGTTCTGATCGTCAACTTCTATGCGACTTGAACAAATCGTGTTGTGCGAATCTCTGTCTATCAACTTATGGAAAGTCAAGGTTACGTGAAACACGACAAAAATACTTGTCGCTTAATGGGGAAGAGCAAGATACATTTCTTCTTTCGCATATGCAACTTAAATTGGATCACAAAGCAGGGCCTAATTCAACGCAAGTTGAATATTTCCTTGGACTAAATACCAAGTGTTGTCGAGCAGCTTTTAAAATCACTCATAGCATTGGAAATATGTGGCTACAACGAGTTCAAGAGCGACTTCTGAAGGGCTCCTGGGTACAGTTCGATCAAAATGGTTCTGGATGTAAGGGTCAAATTGGGCAACATGCAATTAGGTGGATGGAGGTATATTTTTCAAAACAGTGCGAAGTTATGCCAACGACAGGAAGACTTCATTTGTCAGATAACTTTACTCGAAGGGAAGTTTACCAATCGTACAAGGACGACATGTCTTCCGATGTTGAGCCTTACATACAGTACAAGCATTTTAATCGACTATGGAGGTTACAATTTAATAACGTGGTTATCCCACGAACGGTGCGAATGGGAGTCTGCTCAATATGTGCGAGTTTAAAAAGTATGGCCAAGGGTGGAAAATCAGATGTAGAGATCAAGAATTACAAGAACCTGTTAAAAGAACATCGTGAAAGTCAGGCATTGGAACGTACTAAGGTTATGCATCACCGACAAAAAGCGTTTCAATCTCCCGAAAAGTATATGTGCATGATTATTGACGGCATGGATCAAAAGAAAACTTGTTTGCCGCATTTTCAAAGACTCCCCAAGGATATTGGAGATGAGTGTCTCGTGCAAATGCATCTAGTGGGTTGTTTGACATATTGTCAAACTATAAGACCGCAAGTGTTCTTAACTTATCCCAATATCCACAACGACCCTAATCTTACTGTCACTGTCATGCACAGGGTATTGCAATCATGGTTAGGTATACTCCCGCCAGTTCTATATGTGCAACTAGACAACACAGCAAGAGAGAATAAGAACTCAACTGTCTTTGGCTATCTAAGCATGTTAGTAGAGAGGGGCATATTTAAAAAGATAAAGGTTAACTTCTTGTTGGTTGGTCATACCCATGATCACATAGATCAAATGTTCAGTAGGTTCTCAAAGAAACTTGCTCGCTATAATGCTTTCACACTTCCCACGCTATCCAAATTGATTAGTGAAGCATATACACCAAAGCCTGAAGTACAACACTTGGAAGAAGTATACGACTTTAAACGTTTCTGCATGGATAGTGACGGGACTAAAGGTAGGTGCTTGCACGTCTTAATAATATAAGTTTCAACCATGTCTTCCTCATAAAACAAAGATCGGCCCACCTGAAGATGACGGTGTTGTTTGCGAAACAATACTCATCTAGTGCACAATGGGAGCCCCAAGAAGGTTGTAGGTTCCTTCTTCATATCCCAGATGAACCTCTACATGGTGCACAACAAATGCCATATGATGATCGTAAAAATGTAGCACCAAATAGTACTATTGATGAACAAAGGGCATATTGGTTGAGATGTCTAGCAGAGAAACAAAATAATATTGATCGGACTAAGAAGTATGCCGGTGATGAGGATGTTGAATGGTGGGAGATTTTCTTCACCCATCAACGCACCATTTTAGATAATTACATCGCCGGTTTATGGCCAATCTATATCCCATTCACATGGAACATTGGGATGACATCAACGATATCGCAGACTCATCACCAACAATCGAATAATATGGAGCTTCATGATTTAGTTCAGCCACTGCAAAGAGATATTTATGTGGGACCAAGAAAGTCACGTACTGTTGAGGCAAGATGGCAAGGTAATTTGCAAGAACTACAAGTGGGAATGTTGGTTGCAACATTAGCAGGGGACGATACCTTGGGCCATCCATTTTAGATTGCAAAAATTATTGAATTAGTAAGGGATGAAGAAAGTAGTCAGACAAAGTCAATAGTAGTCCACTGGTATCAGACAAATTCACCTGATGCATTTATAGGAAAGTATTCTTTAGAGATGGTTAAGGATGTCGAATGTTCAAGCAGAAAGAGAAGAAGAAAGAATATACCGAGCACGGCTACTCTCGCACTAGACCGTGTTGACATACTAGTATATGACTTCTCATTGACAAAATCAGGTCATCTAAGACAAGCAACTATCAAGATAATAAAGGAGAAAATCCCAAACATGGTGTCAAACAAAATACAGAGAATAACCAAAAGCAATTCTCATAACCACAAAGATGTTGGGTTGGAATTGGATGAGGATAATGCTTTGATTGCCACTGATGATGAGGATGAGACGTCAGAATGCTCTTCTAGTCCATCAGACATGTCTTAATATATTGGTTTGGTTCAAGCTGGGGATTGTTTTACTACATGATCGAAAACTTTGTAAATTTGTTTTGGATGTAAACTCACGAATATGTATAATTGTAACTGGTAGACATGTTGTACATTATTTTGTAATTTTGGTGATGTATTTTTGGAGGCATTTTACTTATGCCTCAAAGTGGTAGTCATGTTGAAATTCAATATATTTTGCCACCTTTTCTGAAAAGCTTTACGCATGCGTCGTGTCTTTTTGAAAACTGTGTGCTTTTGTGCCCTTTTTCGACGTAGTGTTCTCATAATGCGACATATTACCTGTTTCAAATGACCCGGTGTTGAGTGTCAAACTCAAACCGTTTAATAAATTTGAAACTTAAACCGAACCGAACCACGAAACCATTTAAAGCAAACCGTTAAAACCACGGTTTCAGTTTTCAAGTTAGGTCAAAATTCACATTTTCAATTTTCAAATTAAAAATTTTATATTTTTCAATTTGATTCCAAAGTTAGAAGGTGCGGTGGATGATATTAAGAAATGGAGGCCTATAACTCTTTTAAATACTATACATAAAGTTTATGCTAAATTATTAGCAACACTTTTGCAACCTTTTTTTCCACATATTGTGCATAAAACTCAGACAGGCTTTATATAGGAAATGAGCATATTTGTTAGTATTTTCATGTTTTGGGAGATGATAGCAATAGTGCAAGAAACAAAACAAGAATTGACAATATTGCTTTTGAATTTTGAGAAAGCATCTGACAGAGTCGATTGGAATTTCTTATACGAAGTTATGGGTCGTCTAGGTCTTCCAAGTGACTATGTTAAGGTTGTTTTTGCATTATATAATTCAACATCTAGTCAAGTTCTTGTTGTAGGAGCACTAGGTAATACTTTTCCGATTACTAGATCGGTGAGGCAAGGATATCCTTTGTCTCCATATTTATTTCTATTTGTAGGAGACTCCTTTAGTGCATTCTTGCATAAGAATAGGTTATCAATTAAGGGAATACAGTGGCCAAGTGTGGAGGAGGTTGTGTTAGATTGTGAATTTGCATATGACATAGCATTATACGTTGTAGGAGATAATAGAAATCTATGTAATGTGCAAAATATGATCCATGATTTCTGTGATACTTCAGGTGCTATTATTAATTGGCATAAATCAGTGGGATTTTGGGTTGGGAAACGTCTTACTCCTACTTGGTGTCCAAACAATGGATTTCGTTGGATACCAAAGGGATCTCCTGCGAGATATTTAGGGTGCAAAGTGGGAATTAATCTTCCTCCAGAAGCTCATATACAACCATTACAACTTTCTTTGAGGAAGAAGTTGATCTTTTGGAGTTCTAAGAATTTGTCACTTGCGGGGAGGCTAGTTATTTCTAATCAAGCATTACTCTCCTCAATGGGGTATATTCTATCCTCTTGGTTATTCTACAGATCTTTGGGGTCAAAGTTACAGAGATTGATTAGGAATTTTTTATGGGGATCTACTGATTTTAGAATGTTAGACCAAAGGTAACATGGAAAACCTAGCGCTGACTTCTCAAGGGGGTTTAAATTTGGTAGATTCTCTGATGCAATGTAAGGCGTCATTGGCAAAATTTGTAGTACGAGGATTATTGCCAAGAAATGAGCCGTGGAAGATACTTCTTTATTTGAGAATGAAAGAGGTCTTCCCGAAAACTGGAGGTGAATGGACAAGGTCTCTCTGATGGTGCTTTATTCCTAACTTCTATTCACATAAGATAGTGTTTCAACATGATAGATTATTCGCCGTGATAAAGCGAGCCTGGTGGTCCATAAAGGATAATTTGCAACAAGTCTGACCCAATTCGATGGATGAATGGTTACATTAGCCCTTCATTTGGAATCCTTTATTTCTAGATGTTGAAGGATCTATGTTGGGGAGGAGAGTCAGATTAAATTGGGCTTAAGTGGATTCATCTTTTGCCTCATCACATAGTAATTGGCAACAATTTGTTCATAACCCTACTCATATTATTCAACAAAAGTATAGAGGAATAAGTGGAGGAAAGATGATAGTTGATGAGTTAAGGAAGTTGTAGTAACCCTTGCAGGATAATTAATATACTTTCTAGTTGTCATAAGTGGGTGGGATTATTTTCAAAATTTCAGGTTTTAATTGGAGTCTGTGGCCTTAGAGATGATGGTACTTTCTTACTTTATGATGTTCTACAAGATGGAAGATTAGGGACGATTCCCTGGGAAGATGAATGTTTGGCTAAGGCTATATTAAAACCTATTAGAATTCTAGCTAAGGTAGATAAGGTTTGGGTCCTTGACCCTAATCCTAATGATGTTCATCCATGGTGGGATCTATGGGTAGTGGAGAAAAAACCATTATGTCAATTGGAATGGGACCCAAGAGAATGGAAGTGGCTACCTACATCATATTCTGGGGAGGATGTTAGGCCGATTCCCTTTTTTCAGTATTCCGTTCGATTGGGAAGGGAGATGATAAGATGTAGGGTACCCCATTGGCCGACAACAGCTACAACATGATTGACTTATAATGTTGATCCTACTCAAATGACAACATTTTGGAAATGGCTATGGGTTATGCAAATTCCAGAGAAGATTATTCTATCTAGATGGTTGATTGTTCATTATGCGGTTCCTATTAGGGTTTGGATGTATTATAAATAAGTGGATAAAATTTGTGATTTTTGTGGGTTAGAAGTGGAGTCACTTCATCACCTATTTTGGTCATGCACGACTGCCAAATTGGTTTGGAAAAGATTTTTACGTCTCTTGCATGAGGTTTATGGCTCTAGAATATATAAATGGGGGGTAATGATGTGGGCTTATATTAAGGGTGAGGTACAAGATTATCAAAAAGAAAAGGTTAACTTTGCATTATATACAAGAGGTCGATATGTTGAGGAAGTGTCACCATGTATGCCTATTAATTCAGTCTAGAATGGAGTGTTTGGGAGACGATTAGTTCAATAACCATATGGGTTTTGTGGACTAGTAGATGTCGAAGGATATTTAAGCAAATTCAATGGAATGTTGTGGATGTAGTCAAGGAGATTTGGGTGACCTTGGTACATACACTCTTTAAAGGAGAATATGGTGCTATCAAAGGTGATTCAGATGTAGTCTTTCGAAAGCAAGAGGTTTTTAAGAAGAGATGGGAAAGGATGAAGGTATTCTACATGGTTAATGGTGGTATACGTTGGAGGTATCAGCCACCACTCTGGGTATTTCCTCCACCGACATGAGGCATGTGCCCATGTATAACTGTTATTACTAATGCTTTGGGACATGCGTATGTCTATAACAATCCAAGAGCAGTTGAAAGAGACCATAGCTTTCAACAAAGCGGTGACCTTTCATATCAAGTGCATCTACATAAACACGCATGGCAGGCAGTGCAAGAATTGGGAATCGGTTTTTGGTTAACTGATGGAGAAGCTAGCTAGAGTGCAATACTTGTCTGAAAAGGATCCCAAAAATTGTACACTGTTATACCTTGCTTTACAATAGAAGAATGTTTTAGTGAGTCTTTTTAAGCTAAGTAGAGATGAGAAGGATAAAGTTTTATATGTATTTCTAACTCAAGATTTTTAGGAGTAGAAAAAACAGGTTGTTGCATAAAAATACATATGTTCTAATGGAAAACACCGTCGTGATCTTGCTATAGCATTCTTCCTTCTTGATAGTGATTTAAGATCAGATCAGTTCACACGGTAATACAATATTACTTTTGTTGGATAATAAGGGCAAGATTGAAGCTGAACCAAAGATAATAGTTCTCCTATACATCTTAAGCAATATTTGTTCTTGGCAGCGGTGATGAACATTGAGATTAAATCTAGAACAACATCTCTTTCAGTGATGAACATTGAGATTCATGCTAACACTTACCTTTGGTCCTTTCTCGGATGATCTATACTTAGACTATTTGTGTACATATTGGCTTTGGCCACTTTAATTTTAATACCAATGGAGGATTTTTTTTATTTTTTTAAAAATTTATATTTTTCAATATTTAGTTTTTAAAGTATTACAGATTTTTCTAAAAATGTCAGAATTAGACATAAAAGTGAAAAGTTTGTCCAAAAACTATTTAAGAAAATAATCAAGTGGCAACCCAAAACTGTCTAAGCCGTTTGTAAAGAATCGGAAGGATTCTGTGCAGCGAAAGAACTGTGTGTATGAAGAGAGAGAGAGAGAGAGAGAGAGAGAGAGAGAGAGAGAGAGAGAGAGAGAGCAAGATTACAGAAAAAATTGTATTACAAGGGAAAAAAACAAAAAAAACCATCCTTACAAAGAGAAGGAGAAGGTGCTTATTTATTCACCTTCTCTCTAGGTTCTCTCACTAGAGTTGCCTCTTGGGAAAGAGGTCGAGTTGTAACTACGTAAAGAATATGTGTCATAGGATATTAACTTCTATTACACACTAGTTACTATACAAGGAGGTGGGGTGGTCACACACTTGAGTAACCTAGATTTTGTTCCCATACATGGGAAGTTGAGTTTGATTCTCAACACGCCCCTTCAAACACAACTTCCGGTCGTTGAATGGTTGGTTCTGACTGATCTTCGGGTCGTCTTTGAGTCAACTCCGGCTTCAGCTTCGAATGATTGGTTCACTCCTGCTAGTCATCACTCCCCCTCAAGCTCGGTTGGTCGACGATCGAAAGACCCAAGTTCGTCGTGAATTGTCGTAGCTTGTTGACTCCCAAGGCCTTGGTGAAGATGTCGGTTGTCTATAGGTTTGCGCTCATGTGTTGCAGGTCGACATCCCCGACAAAGACACACCCTCAAATGAAGTGATTGTGCACTTCGATGTGCTTAGTCCGAGCATGGAAGACTAGGTTCCGAGCGAGGTGAATACTGCTCATGTTGTCGCAGTAGAGGAGAATCAGATCCTTGATGGGAACACCCAGATCCTTCAAGATTCTCTTGGGTCAAATGGCTTCACATGCGGCAACGATTGTGCCCCTATATTCGGCTTCGGTGCTCAATAGTGCGACTGTTGGCTATTTCTTACTACTCCACAGTATGGTGCCACTGCTGAGAGAGGAAACAAATCCGGATGTCGATCGTTGGTCGGCTCTGTAGTCGGCCCAGTTGCCATCAGTATACCCTACGAGTCGAATCGGTGTGTCTAATATGTAGAAGATGCCAAAATCCAAGGTTCCACTCACATACCTTAGCACTCACTTAGCTTAGTCAAGATGGATGTCTCGGGAAGTTTGCATGAACTGGTTGAGGTGGCCAACTGGGTAACTCAGGTCGGGTCAGGTAATTGTGAGATGAAGCTTCCGACTAGCTGTCAATAGAGTGTCGATTCACACTATCTTCATTACTTCTAGTCCTAGAAAGTAATGAAGCTCCTTCATGTCTTTCATTTCGAATCGGCTGGAGAGAAGCCTCTTGATGTGCTCAATATCTGTTAGATGCTCTCCTCCTATGACCAAGTTATCCACGTAAATGATGATAAATACTTGTCCTCTGGAGTTGCTCCGGATGAAGAGAGAGTTGTCGGACTTGGACATTCGAAAGCCGATTTGGTGAAGATATTGCATTATCTTCGAATGCCAGGCTCTAGGTGCCTGCTTGAGGCCATAGAGAGGCTTCTTGAGTCGGTAGACAACAATTGGATACGTACTTGACACGAAGCCGGGTGGTTGTACCATGTACACCTTCTCTTCTAGATCGCCTTGGAGGAAGGTGTTCTTCACGTCCATTTGGTGGAGGTTCCACCCTTTTGTTGTTACAAGTGTGATCACAGTTTGAATTGTAGTCATCTTTGCCATCGGGGCAAAGGTCTCTTTGTAATCGACATCGTGTGCCTATGCGTAGCCCTTCGCCACAAGCCGGGCCTTGTACCGATCGACAGTGCCGTCGACGTTGTGCTTCACCTTGAAGATCCACCGGCATCTAATTGCCTTTTGGTGGTGTGAAGAAGGGACGAGATCCCATGTCTCATTCTTGGAGAGTCCTTGCATCTCCTCATTCATCGCTTCGACCCATCTAGGATCCTTCGTGGCTTTGGAAAAGGTTTCCGGTTCTCAGACTGTCGCCACCTTCATCATGAATGCATAATGATATGCCATGTAGTTGTTGTAGCCGAATCAGCTGACTACGTTCTTTTCTCGGGTGGAGCGACGTGGTTCTCCTGTTGTCCTCATGATGGGCATATCTAGTCCACCATACTCACTATCAGGTGAGTGAGTCGATTCATTTCCATTTGAGTCTTCGTACTCGAGCATTTTGGCCTTTCCATTGTCCTGTTTCGGACTCGACTGTGATGTGCTTTGGTCGCTTGGAGGTTCTTGTGGTCCACTCAACCTGGTTGAGATTGGACTTTCCTCTAATGTGAGCCTCGGTCGATCCTCCTCCTCCGCATATGTTTTGAACTCGGTTTTGACTGTGTCGGATGGGCTGATTCGACTGTATACCAGGATGCCGACTCGTTGAATGCGACATCCTGACTCACTCGTACCTTCTTGGTGGAAGGATTGAAGCACTTATACCCTTTTTGCTCAAGTGAGTACCCTACGAGTATACATTTCTCCGACTTGGGATTGAGCTTTTGCCGCTTCTCATCGGGAATATGTACATATGCTATTGAACTAAATATCCTGACGTGGGATAGATCCAGTTTCTTTTGATAGAACTTTTCGCAGGGGGCAACATCGTGCACTCCTGATGTTGTGCAACGATTCATTAGATAGACCGTCGTATTCGCCACTTTAGCCCAATATGATTTTGGCAAATGTTTCTCGTTCATCATTGCCCTTGCCACCTCGAGTATGTGTCGGGGCTTGCATTCGGCTACTCTGTTCTACTGAGGTGTGTGTCGGCAAGTAAACTCCCACCGGATTCCTTCTTGTCGAAGGTATGTGGTAAAGGCATCGGAGAAGTATTCTTTGTTGTTGTCTGATTGAAGGCATCGGAGAAGTATTCTTTGTTGTTGTCTGATTGAAGGCATCGTACATGATGATTGGTTGCCTTTTCGACTTCGTTCTTGAATTTCTAGAAGTGCGAGAGCATTGGATAAATCCAGGTATGTCTTGAGAAGTCATCGATGAACGTTACGTAGTACCAGCAACCACTGAATGTTGCGGTCTGGGCTAGTCCCCATACATCTGGATTCTGAATGTATTACATACAGGATCCATTTGCTTACATTCCTCTCCTTTGAGAACGGTTGTCGATGTTGTTTGCCGAATTGACAAGCTTCGCACATGCCTACAATTTCCTTTTCGGTAAAAGTCGAGAGTCTGATGATGACTCCTTTCAACTACATTCCCTTGAGCTTTTGGAGGTTGATGTGGCCTATCCTCTTGTGCCACAACTCTATGTCAGTGTTGGCTCTCTGGCCCTTGGCATACCTTGCCAATTTCATCTCATGAGAGTCGAGGATGAACATCCGACCTTCTCTCCAACCACGAGCGATAAGTCAACCTTCTTTTTCGATGAAGCATCCTCCATCGTTGAAGCAGACTTGCATCCCTTGTTCGTCTATTTGGTCAACTGAGACCAAATTATTCGTTATTGTAGGTCTTTGATGTAGGTTTGGTTGCCTTTTTCCCCAAATGGGACATTGCCGACATGCTGAACGGGGTAAATTGTGTCATCCCCAGTTTCCACATAGTCGGGTTGTTCGGGCTTTCGTAGCTCCTTGAACCAATCCTCGTGGGATTTCACGTGGTTGGATGAACCCGAGTCGACAAACCATACATCTTATGGTTTGGAGGTGTTGATCGGGTTGGAGGCTGCCATCGAGTTCATTCTATGCCTCATCACGAACATTCCGCCACCATTTTCGTAGTCGGAGTTGTCGGATTGTAGAGTTCAACTCACTCTTCTTTTTCCGACACTTTGCTTCTTAGTGGTTGAGTTTACCACGGTATCCGCATTAGGCAGGATTGTTTTGTCGGTTGGGTCCGGTATGGTTGCTCCCCCTTCTTCTGAACGCTCCGCCTCACACGTTCAAAGCGTCTTGTCGGTAGTAGAAGTATGTTCTCGGGGTTGCTTTGGTTGTGTCAGCCTTGGCCAAATCGGCCTCTTCTCCCACGACCTTGTCCTCTTCTTCCATCAAAGTTCGAATAGAGCATGTGTCCTTCTTGCGCATTGCTTCTTGTTTGAACATGATTCTCCTCGACCAACAACATCGACTAGAGATCGAAGGAGGGAGGATTCTCCCTCGCGAGGACTGCCGACCGAATGGCTCCGAACCAAGGTGTTAAGCATCTTAGGCAAATTTGCACCATTTCATCGTCGTCAATGCTAACATTGATTGACCTGAGGGCATCACATAGCTCCTTGATCTTCGAGGTGTGGCTGCCGATTGACATGTCCCTCTGTTGTATGTCGTTCAACTCTTGACAGAGTTGAAGCTTTCTTGCGATCGTGTTGGTCGCGAAAATCTTCTTGAGGTTTCCCGACGCCTCCTTCGGCGTTTTGGCCTCTTAGATGTAGCCAAGCATGTGATCATGGACAGATGATGCAAGGTAGTACAACACACGACTCACGACTTGCTCCCAAGCTAGGTAGTCGATATGTGTTGGGTTGGGTTGCAATTCTTGTGCTCCCTTGATATAACTTCAATAGCCTTGGCCGACAAGGTATTGGTGTATCTTGTACTCCCAAGATGCAAAGTTATTTCTGTCGAGCTTCTCGGTAGGAAGAGCGCTTCCCATATGAGTGTTCATTGTCGAACTTCTTCTTCTCTTTGATACGAACTGTGCAGATTGTTGCTATAGTGATCAATCGGTTCTTTCTGAATGTGGGCTTGGGCACAACACACTTAAAGGCGATGGGCTTGGATCAAGCTACCATGCACTTTGATACCATGTAAAGAATCAGAGGGATTATGTGCAGCGGAAGAACTGGGAGAGAGAGAGAGAGAGAGATTACAGAAAAAATTGTATTACAAGGGAAAAAAACAAAAAAAACCATCCTTACAAAGAGAAGGAGAAGGTGCTTATTTAGTCACCTTCTCTCTAGGTTCTCTCACTAGAGTTGCCTCTGGAGAAAGAGTTCGAGTTTTAACTACTTAAAGAATATGTGTCATAGGATATTAACTTCTATGACACACTAGTTACTATACAAGGAGGTGGGGTGGTCACACACTTGAGTAACCTAGAGTGTGTTCCCACACACGAGAAGTTGAGTTTGATTGTTAACACCATTTAAACCATTAAGGCACGGTTTCGCGGTTCGGTTTGGTTCATTGTTGCCGATTGCTACACCTGCTTGCCTTAACGAGAAGAGAGAGGAAATGGATATGGGAGACCTCACATTTAGAGGGGTAGGCGTTCGAATTTTGGAAACCCTTGGTGGGGGGTAGTCTTCAGAATTTCACCAGAAGATTGCCTAGCGATGGCCATGGCCATGGCCATGGCTATGGCGAGTTGTTGTTCTCGTTCTCGTTCTTGTCTTCTTCTGTATGTTGATGCTTTTCTGTTCACGTGATTCAGATCTGTGCACAGTCATAGCAGGGGTATGGAGGTCTCAGGCTGGGAAGACCTCCGCAGAGAAGCGAGAAAGATAGAAGGCGATCTCGACCTCAAGCTTTCCTCTTACGCCAAGCTTTCCTCTACACTCGTCAATGGCAGTCAGTATCTCTCTCTCTCTCTCTCTCTCATCCCTTGTCGCCTGTATCTCTCTCTTTCTCTCTCCCTCTCTCCCTCTCTCATAGGTCATATTTGACCTCCGAAGGCGATAATATAATCTATCTATCTATTTATCTCACACCTCACGCCTTCAAATTCATCGGTGATAGTCTATTTTCTGTTTGATCTTGGTATTATTTTTGTATGGCGATCAAATAAGAGAATGCCAAGTTTTTTAATAGTAGATGGTTGCTTCTGAATTCTTAGGAATCAATCTCATGGGATAAGAAACGAGTGAAGGAAATCGTTTATTGTTTCTTGTCGATTTTTACTTTTGAAATTGTTAGGTACTAGTGCTTCATCTGGGAAGCTTGATGAAGAAGACAATTAAAGAAACCTTTGATCTTTTAAGCTCAGTGAAGAAAAAAACGTGTTTTTCGGGTATCTTTTTGCCCCAGAATCGTAAAATAGCATTCCTGTGTTTCATCTGCAAAGATTGATAAATTGATGAGTAAACATTAATGAAAGAAACAGAGAGACCTTTGATCTGTTAGCTTTGAGGAGAAAATCAGTTTTTATCCAAGATTCTGGTTGATCTTAGTGACAGTTTTTCCTTGTAACTTTTCCCTTGAATTGTTAAGCAGCCGTGTTCTGCTTGATCTGCGAAGCTCGAGTATTTAGATTAGAGAAATGTTTGATCTATTAAACTTGGTGAAGAAAATAAAAAAAGAGTTTTAAATGCTATATAAATGCTCTATGCTCGATTTTCGAAGCTTAATGGAGAAGATTAGTGAAAATATTGTAAAGCTTGACGAAAGTGACCAGATAAATGTTCGGATATTGATGAAGAAGATTTGGAATATGTGAAGCTTGATGCAGAAGATTTGATAAATGTTTGAATATGAAGCTTGATGGAGAATATAGAGAAATGTAGAATGTGGAGAGGATCATGTAATGATTGACCTCCAGCAGATCAACGCTTGTCATCAGATACATTTTCTTTCCTTTTACTCTTGTACTGCATCAAACATGTTTCATTTCCCTGCCTTGCCTATTCACCTAACCTGTCTTGTGTATTTCTCACATTTTTCTGGACTTGCCATCACTTTTGTAATGTCCGTGCTTATTGATTGATCAGTCATCTTGCATTTCAGTTGCATAACCTACATCTCTTTTTAGAGTTCACCTCCTAAACATTTTTAGATGAGAGTTTTTTATTCTTGGTAATGCCTTCTAGAAAGTTTTATCGGTAATGGAGCAGAATTAAGTGTGAAATAAAAAGGATTTTCTAGTCCTTTGTGAGCATATTGTGTAGCATCAAAATTACATTTATCCTCAGAATTTGTATCCACTGCACTTGGCTTTTGCTTAACAGGCTCTGAGTTAGACATACAGACTTTGAAATTATTTAAATAGGACTCAGATTTGTGTGTGTATGCTTCTAGAAGAGAATCAATGATCGCATTGGAATCTATCATATTGGTTTCTGCAACACTATATTTTCTTGGCTGCTATACATAGCATGACCTTAAGTTGATTGCTATTGAGTGTTTATTTACATGGGTTCCACTAGTAGTTCTTAACTTGGAAACTGCATCAATTCTCTTTATATGCAAAAAAAGATTCTAGTTTTGTAAATATGCTGTGCAATTTTTCTCTCTTGTTGGACACACGACATCTCATGTAATCATGTATTACTGTTTGTAAAATCCTATATGTCATCGGATACAATTAGAGTCTTAAAAATATTACTGTACATGACTTAAAAACCTAAAGTCTCTAACATGGAACCCTTAAAACACATAAAATATGCCGCGGAAACCCTAGACCAGCTTTACAATATCAGTCCAAAATTTAAAAGAGGGCCAGATAAATAGCTGCAAACCTATGGTGGGGTCAGATTGTAAGATAGAACTCTAATGTGAAGCCCAATTTGAAATTGAAATTATAAGAAAGATAGATTGATAGGCAAGACATGGAGAGGGAAAGCTACTTGACTGTACATATGTGGGATAACTATAAGAAAAAATGTAGAAAAATATTAGTGGCTATGATGAATGTAAGTCTTTTTTTCTATGCAGAATATAATGAAAGAAGATCCGATTCTGATGCTTCATGGAAGTCTATGGAAGCTGAAATAGAGTCTCTGCTGAAGAGGTTGCTTGCTGTTAATGACTCCATGAGCCGAATCACATCGGAAGGAGCTATAACTACATCAGTGACCCAAAAACTTGCACGACATAGAGATATCCTTCACGAGTTTAATCAGGTTATATTTCATTGTATAGAGTTGAATTTTTTGTGAATTCTATTACCTGTTCTGTCTCTGGAATAAGAAATCAAAGGAACTTCTGGAACTTGCTTTATGTGTATGCTTTGTGAGGCAATGCATTGTAAACACTTGATGCTTACCATCATGTAGTTTGGGAATCATGACATGCATTAAAAGCCAAACATTGTCAGTCAGATTTTATTGTAATTCTGCAATTCAGTTTTATTGTTTCAAAGGGAAAAGCAGAACAATACCTCGTAAGTTCTGAAAAATTGCAGTACCTCTCTGCAATGGAACTAAAATTTCGAAACATAGGAATATGCTGGTTAAAGATATCCAAAGAGCTGGGGATATTTTGGTGTCTTATCCTTGTTTACAATTTTTCAAAATAATACAGAGAAGTTAGATATGTGTGTGTGTGCATGCGTGTGTAGATTCAAGAGGGAGCTAAAGAGAAATTTTCTCTATAAAATCTGCAAAATTACAGGAGTTCAAAAGAACCAGAGGTAATATACATTCAATTCGAGAGCACACAGAACTTCTGGCATCAGTTCGCAATGATATTAGTGACTCTAAGGTACTTATATTCCTAGATAACTTTGTGGCATTTACATCACTGGATTTTTCGTTACATTCTCCATTTGAAAGGCATCAGGAAACTTATCACCAGAGGCAAGCTTGCTGAGAGAGAGATCTGCAATTTATGGAAACATCAATCAGGTATGGGAATGCAGTTTTCCCAACTTCTTCTGTTTAGTTATGTGTGGTAAGTTTGTGGGTTCATGTATTTTCAGCTAGATGAGGTAATCAATCAAGCACAAATAACAAGAGGAGCCTTGTCATCACAGAGGAGTATGTTTGTAGATATGCAAGGGAGACTGAAGCATTTAGGTGATCAATTCCCTGCAATCCGTGGCATACTGGGTAAGTGATCTCACAAGTTATATATGCAATTTTAGATAATACTACTTTGTAACTGGGACAGCTTTTTATGACTCTCTTTCAGATTATATGTGCAATATTAGATAAGATTTCTAGAATGTGATGTTTACATGCAAAGCTTTCGGTTATATGTCAGGAAATGTGATTAAAGCTAATTTTTATCTCTTCAGGTGCCATAAAGCGAAAGAAGTCAAAGGATACTATAATTCTATCTGCTGTGATTGCCGCTTGCACGATTTTCCTTATAATATATTGGTTATCAAAATAATTCTTTATTCCCTTGTCCTAGTGTTTTGGCTGGTGAAATCTTTATTCTAAATAACCTTTAGGAGTTGGGTCTCCCAAAGTAGTTAGAATGATTAAATCTGATAGTATTTAATGCGTCAGCATGAGATGTGCTCAGTTTTAAAGAACCTTTGAACAAAGATTTGCGAGAACCATTCAGAGCCTACATGAATGAACAAAGAGCATTTTGAACAGAGCCATCATGAATTGTATGACAAGAAATCGAGTTTGTGAAAAGAGCAAGTAGACATTGTTTCAAAATATTGTGAAATATTTGATTTTTTCTGAAAACAAAGAATAAAACATTTCTTTTAGATATCAGGTATATATGAACACAATGCATTTTGTCCAAATCCCATGATTTCATAAAATGTTTTATCCTCCAAATACCGTATCTATTCATGATGGTGGCCATCTCTCAAGTAGAGAACCAACATGAGCATCATTTTGCCCATCAATATACCATGCTCTTACAATTAATTGCCCACTCAATGGCATGCAAGCATTTTCAGTGTTCTATGTCATCTTAAGCTTTTTTGTAATTTTAAAAATGACCAAAAGATGAAGGTGCCCGTCATACAACAATATATGTGGTGCTTGGCATGATTGAAAGGAATTCTCACACATTTATTTGTTCAAACAAATTGTCTTCCTACTTGTAAGGTCATTTTCTATGAAGTAGAATAAATGAGATCACAAACTTTTTTGTAATTAATCCACGTACCATACTTTTGAGAACATTGGTTTTGTTTTTATTTGCCTTAAGGTTTTACTCAATTGTCACTTTACATAGATGGAAAGAGACTTTTTATGACACCCCCAATAGAGAATGGAAGAGCAAATATCACCGATATATGTATGGAAATATACTATTATTCATGCTTTGTGTTACATTTCTTCCTTAACTTAATATTTATGCAACTAATGACAATGTATTGATTTTCTTCGCATTTGAAGGTCCATTGTTTTCCTCCCAACCCTTTGCCACCTATATCTTGTAAACATTAGATTTATTTGTTAAACCAAGAAGTGTTTACATTTTAGAACCAAACACATTTAGTTTGACCGATGTATTGTCAAACCATCAACATTTTTCACTTTATTTAGAAACCAAGGCATTCATTAAATGTAGCTTCACTTCAAGATTGTTTTCCTCCTAATTCTTCTACCTTCTATATCTTGTGAAGGTGAACTTGATTTATTCAATTGCGAAACGATTTGCATCTAAAAATCAACAATTGAGACAAAAATTTGTAGCCCCATGTGTGACGTGTTGTTGCCAATGATTGAGAGTTGGGCGACAAACATCAACATTTCTCATTGTGTGGAAACTCACTATGTCTTGTATAATCTAATTGTAGCATGATGGAAACTTGTTTTGAGTCCATCAACCTTGTGGTGCACCCAAAAGTCTCAACCGGAATGCGGCTCTAAAGTGAGTTGGAATGAACCCAAGAAGTTCCAAAACGAGTTGGGAGAGACCCAAGGAGTCTCGATCGAAGTTGGGACAAGCTTGAGGAGGAACATGCAAGGTTGGGACAATTCCACGTAATCCCAATATGAGTTGGGATAGTCCCATGCACCCTCCTAGTCCCAATCTGCATTGGGACCCAAGACAAGAACGAATCCCAATTCCAATTCCAAAAGGAGTGCCACCCTTGGGTTGGGACAACCAGTTCCAATGGGCAATCCCAAGGGACTATCCCAATGGCTAGTCCCAACAGCCATATTTGGCCTATAAAAGAAGACCATGCCTCATTTGGCCCTCATTCCTTGATTTGCTCACTCTCCTTGATCATGTTGGCTCTAATGAGCTTGTAACTAATCTACCTTTGTAATCACATTTTATTAATGATAATGAAACCTCTCTTTTGCATACTCTCTCTCTCTCGACCATGTTTCCTTGAGTTTCAAGACCCCCATGTTTTAGGTAGACAACCAACCCTGTCTTAGTTAGAATATAAACTTTCATTATAGGGTGACTTCATGACCTTGGATTGCAAAAAACTAAGTGCACACTCTACAATAAAGGGATCAATATAATGCCACTTTATCATCGTCATTTTCTATATTAAAATTTGATATAGATATTAAGAACACACTTGTTTTGTATAGAGAAAAAAATGAATTGTCAAAGTCCATGTCTATAGAGAGAAGTTAGCTTGAAACACCTTGTTTCTAGTTTGTGTAGCGTTGAGACAAAGAAAGACACAAGGGATATACATATATTTGCCTACACATGAATTTGGTTTGGCTGAAAATAGCGCCCACTCATAACGTCACTTTAGTGTTAAACCTAGAAAAATCCAATACATTGATATTGATAGCTTAGAACCTCAAAATCATGAAGAGAAAATAAAATGATGGTCAAAGTTCTTGTGTGGGTGCAAGGGCCTAGTTAATGATGGTTAACAAATTAGCCAAAGTTCCGGTGATCAATTTTGTTATCACAAAGGAAAAAGAATGACTAGAATGGATCCTAACTTTCAATGCAACCAGTCATTTTATGCGAGACCTTTCACACTGAAAGACCCAAGATAGTTATTACATGCTCCGGTGTTGAATGCGAGCAATTGTATTATGCTTGGCCAACAAGATGCCTACACAAAGTACGACACAAAAGGTCCAAGGCTGCAAACGGGCTAACGTTGTCGTGAGGATTTTCAGCCATGGTGAGAAAACCCTAGCGGGAGGAATAAAACAAGATGTGTAACATTGCACATGAACTTAGGAAAATTGTAACATAGGAATAATAGACAAATGTAAGGAGGAAAAGTAAGATGTAAAGGTATAAAGGTGATGTGCACTTTGTAGACTAGAGGGAGGCACATGAAGGATGAGTGTAGGGAGTAGTGGGCATTGAGTATGTCGGTGAGAGGAGAGGGAGTTAAGACCCATCAATCTCACCTCCTAAGATCGGGGTCAAATACTCTCCTTTGAAAGAAAGGGGATTTCACCACTTCTTTTTGTAATGTGCCTCACCCCTTACTACGATAAAAGGGAGTGAGGGGTCACTTTTGAAGGGCTTCCACTTTTTGGGTTTATTTGGGTTGCCATTAGGGTTTCAAAATTTTGGGTTTTAGGATCTCATTTTAGGGGTTTCATTCGTCTTCTTCTTCTTCTTTTCCCCTATCCGATTAGGATTTCATCTAGATGGTTTACATTCGGCCTACACGGCCACGACTGTAATTGATGTGGTGTTTTCCATAATGTATCTTGTCTTGTTTAGATCTTATTCTCTTGAATCTTAATCTTTCTCTTCCTTCTCGGTTGAACTCCCAAGCTTCTCTCCCTCCTCTTACTCCCTAGTCCAAGACCCCCGTGGTCCCGTCCTATCCGACACACCGCGACAACGTAGTTTGAGACATTGATCAAGACAAATGAAATAGGTATTGCTAACGATGTTTCGGGACATTTTTGCACATGATTCCAAAAGTTTCCTCAAAGTGTCAAAAAGAGAGAAAGAAAGATATATATTAACGTCTTCTAAAGAGAGATATATTAAAGAGAGAAAGTGTCAAAAAGAGGGAGAGAGAGAGAAGAAAGAAAGAAAGAAAGATGTATTAACGTCTTCTAAGGCCAAATTTGGCCCATGAGACAATTGGTTTACAACAATAGAGTATTTATCCAGTCATCATAACTAAAATAAAATTAAGTAAAAAAATAGAACTTAAACTAAAAGAGTTCTAGTAGTGTACAATATGTAGTATACTCGAAAGTGACTATACACTAAGCCTAATTTTATTTCCACCCAAGCCTCTCGAAAAGAAGTGGGGGGTCAAAGGGTCTTGATGTGGGTTCCAATGTAGAGAGTGCCCTAGCCATGGCTTCTAGGCGGTGTAGCTCACGTTCCCTTATTTTCAATATTGCTTCCACATCACGTCGAGTTGCTTTGAAACCCGGCACCCGAGGACGTCTGGTTCTTCTCTGGTTTTCTGCCTCATCAATGGAAAGGCCGAGTGGTGCAAGTGTGTCGGCATTCGTTGTCTCCTCAGGTTCCTGAAAAACTGCATTTGTTACATGTTCGTGATCATTAGCAACATTATTGTCATCATTTTGTAATTTATTCTCTCTGTGTTGTTTTAGCTCTAGAATGTATTTGCCTAATTTCTTTATATCTAGAGTATCTAATAGTTTGGGGAGGGTGGGAGACGGACCAAGTATGTCTTGGTATTTTGCCCTTATCTCGGCATAGGTTGGACACTTGCATGTAAAGTGGTACTCATCCTCTATCTCTATGTGACATAACCTACATATCCTTTCCTCCCTAGGGACTCCACTAGTACGGCCATTTTCAATCTCAAGTTGGTGAGATGATATTCTAAGTTGTCCAATGGCAACCCTTAGTGCATGTGGTAAGAATACATCTAGATATTTTGGCCGCGTGATAAAACCTAACTCAGAGAAGTGCATGAAGTGTTTCTTATAGTACGACATTTTAGATGGAAGTGGCTCTAGTGGGGTGATCCATTTACACCGAGTGTAAATTTGCCATATTTCTTGGCGTATTACTTTATTGCGGTTCTCATGAGAGATTAAGGTGTTATCACTCGTGTGGTTGTACCTAAGGGGAGGTAGG